>NC_028640.1:33797705-33814161 GCF_001406875.1 Solanum pennellii
AATTTTAGAATGTTTATTTATTGGTTTTATTAATAAGATTTTGAGTCTTCCGCATTATGTTGGGGTTTAGATTTGTTGGTTCGCTCACATAGTAGGATAAGTGTGGGTGCCACTCGCGGCTCGTTTTGGGTCGTGACAAACATATAAGAACCTCTTCCTAAGACTCCCCTCAATGCTAACTAGTGTAATGTTTAGGTAGAGTCACATACCCCTACCTTGACTAACCTAGACTTCTCAGGTTATCCAAGTTAGAGTTCAAGTCCTTTGATTTGTTTTACCTTTTGCGAACATCTTGCCCTAACCGACATAGACCACATGAGCTAGTGTGGAATCCGGCGTAGAAATACCCTACACCGAATGAAGGCGAACTACTTGCCAAGGTAGTACTAAAACATGTAACATAGCAACTACGTGAATTCACTAGCTAGTATTCCTATGGGGCAACATAGTTCATAAACTAGGATATATAGTTGGGACCCTCTTTATGCGTAATGCATTATAGTCTCTAATCTCTAGAGTAACATAGTGTTCCTACCTTCCCTATGTAAGAAGGGACACTCCTCAATCTAGTTCACTCGGTGCTAAGCTAGAGTCCCTTTTTGAAATGTCTTTAAGCCTTTAATTATCAAACATAGCTTAAGTTAGGCCATAAGGACTACCACTTGTATAATCATCATCATCAATTGCTCAATAAAAATTGTATGAGTATAAATCTTTTCATCATAATTCATATAAGTGAGGTTAACACATTAGCATTTTATAGCATATCAAGGCCCATTGATAGTTTTCACCATCCTTATATCACATACACCTTAATCAACCTCACAACATAGTCAAGACATTTCAATTAAACATCATACCACTCTATAATCCTAGTATAAGACATACTCCAACGTAATATCATGCATTAACAATAATTAGTCACAATTGGAAGTAAAGATAGAGATTCTAAGACTTACCAAGTCTTCCTCATATTCAATCATCAAGGTATTACCCTCAACTAACAACATAACCCAATTAGGGGAGTAACATCATCACATAATGATAACCAATAAGATAACAAGGCCAATTGCATCTCTATAACACAATTCAACAGTAGATCACAAGTTAAGACAAGATACATAGGCTAATTTCACATTATAATTGATAACCTAAATCACATCTCAAGAACTAGCATGATACGCCTATAATTCATCTTAATTTTATCATAATAACACCATAGGATAGTAATCTAATCAACAACCAACTCAATTGAATGATTACAATACAATATAGGTCAAGGTCACTACCTAGGGTTAGGGATGGAGGATCATATTCTTCAATTTAGACAAAACCATCAACAATTACCATAAAAAAGTTGAATTACATGTTAATCTACTCAATATAACCCTAATAAATCATTAACAACTCAATCCATAACTTCAATTTCGTAATTGGATGAGACCCATAAGAAAACTCAACTTTTGAAAAATATTTTGAAGGAACCCTTTGAGGAAAGAGTCTCAAAGGTGAATAGAACCCATTCCTTAACATTTTTCAACAATTTGATGGTGAATTCGTCCCTTTCCATCCCCCAAACCCTAATCCTTGCTAGTCTTCAATGGTGAGTTCATATAAAGAGAGAAATAAGATAGAAGGTAGAGAGTTTATTTGAGAGTTGTCTTTAGGTTAATGAGGGTTGAGAGTATTTATATTTGGTCTTAAATAAACTTAATTAGACTCCCTTAACCCCTAATAAACCATCTAACTCCCTAACTAATTAAATGAGACCAACTTAAATTAGTCAGAACACTCGACCCTCATAGATGAAACCCCGATCGACAGGCTGTCTGTGAGTCAACAGACATCCCCCTTTGTCCTGCACTTCGTCGTCTTGATAAGATATTGTGTAGGCGAGGGGGCTTCTTCCAATTCTCTAAGTGTGGACAACAGTGGCATTGACGCCCCCTCGATCCACACACGGACGTAGCCTGAACCTCTGCACTTTGTTGATGAGTTCAGAGGATGTGCGGATGAAGGGGAATTCTCTACCAGCCTAAGTGTGGGATGACGATGGCATCGACGCCCCATCGATCCAGAGATGGGCCGTCTTCTGTCCCGTCAATGCAAACTGTTGGGCAGTGTTGCATCAAACTACAAGGGTCCTCCTCAAAGTCCCTTGGTTGGTCCTTAAGGAGTCGTACCCAGATGTTTCAACCATGAAACAACTCAAACACCTATTAGCTACCTTTCCACCAATTTTCGTACATTTCCGGCTCCTAAAAGTTAGTCAAATAGGCTAAGGCACACTAACATCCCTTTGAACCAATTTCCCGAACGTCATGGACGTTCTTGGACGTTTTGGTTCTTAAACCTCCTAAATGTTCTTGGACGTTTTTGTTCTTAAACCTCCTAAATGACATATATTCATTAAAAATGGACTTAGAAGTAGTACTTTGACCTTATGACACCTATTTTAGTCTTTACATGTGTCTTGGATTTGAAGGTGTTACATTATCCCCCCACTTAGGAACATTCTTCCCCGAATGACACTAAAATTCTTTTGAAGGAAGGAATAGGCTCAAGACTACCAGCCCAACCAATCAACATAAATCATATTATTTCAAGAAGGAAAATATCAAAACTCATATTACCATACATAAGGCTCAAAACACTTCATCATGAGGTATTTCCTTCTCACAATACTTATGAGCTCAACATACATTACATGAGTCAATTAGCACAAAGTTCAACTTAACAACATGCTACCAATCATTTCATAAATATCCACCACATCAAAATGCACAACATAACTTAAAACAAGCAAAAAGAAAATTTTCATGTTTTTAAGAGAAATACTACAGTAACTTCACTGTAAGTTTTTCAAAAATGGATAATGTGCGAAAATTCACCCAAAATCAAGAAACTTCAAATTCTAGTCATATTAGAATTATTAAGAAGAATGACTAACCTTAATTCTCAAAAAATGAGGGTAACGAGACGTCATGTCGGCCTCGACCTCCCATGTTGCACCCTCAACTAGATTATTTTTCATAACACCTTTACTGAAACCACCTTTTTATTCCTCAACTTCTTGATTTGCCTATCATAAATATGAACCGGAAATTCCTCATAAGATACGTTATCCTTGACACCAAGATCCTCAATAGGAAGAATGGACTCAGGGATCACCGATACACTTTTTCAACATAGAAACATGGAAAACCGGATGAACCGAAGCCAATTCACTAGGAAGATTCAATTCATAGGCAACCTTACCATTCCTTTGCAATATTTCATAGGGACCCACATAACAAGGACTCAATTTCCCCTTCTTCCCAAATCTAAACATCCATTTCATTAGTGAAATTTTCAGATACACCTTATCACCTTCTTCAAACTCCAAATCCCTTCTCCTATGATTGGCATAAGTCTTTTGCCGACTATAGGCCATTTGCAACCAATTCCTTATGATATGAACCTTTTCCAAAGTCTTATATATCAACTCGGGACCAAGAAGCGATGGCTTACCCACTTCAAACCATCCAATAGGATACCTACACCTACTATCGTAAAAGGCTTCATATGAAGCCATGGAAATGGATGAATGAAAACTATTGTTGTAGGCAAACTCCACCAAAGGTAAATGTCTATCCCAACTCCCTTTAAAGTTCAATGATGCACGCCCTAAGTATATCTTCAAGGGTTTGTATTGTACACTCCGCTTGACCATCCATTTGGGGATGAAAAGCGGTGCTTAACTTCACCTTAGTACCCTATCTTTTTTGGAACGACCTCCAAAATCTAGATGTGAATTGTGTGCCCCGATCCGATATGATGGATAACGAAATGCCATGGCAGAACACAATTTCATCTAGGAAGATTCTTTCATCATCCCTCTGCTGAATAAGAAGACTTGACGGGAATAAAGCGAGCGGACTTAGTCAATCGATCCACAACCACCTATATGGAATCATAGGACTTTAGACTCCAAGATAAAGCTACTACAAAGTCCATATTGATGTCTTCCCACTTCCAAGTTGGAATTTTGATATTTTGTAGTAAGCCACCCGACTTTTGGTGTTCGGCCTTTACTTGTAGGCAATTCAAACACTTAGAGACAAACTCCGCTATGTCCCTTTTTAGACCTTCCCACCAATATATCTCCCTTAGGTCATGGTACATTTTTGTCGACCCCGAATGAATTGAGTAGCGGGACCAATGTGCTTCTTCTAGGATCCGATCCCTCAACCCATCTACTTTGGGAACACATAGTCTCCCTTGGTACCTTAACACACCATCCCTCTTAAGGAGAATGAGCCATTCAAGTTGCCGAGAACCGATTCTTTCAATTCCATTAAGGCTAGATCAAGGTGTTGTTTGGACTTCACCTCAACCACTAAAGATGACTCTGAGTTATGATGAACTATAGCACCCCACTCTGGAGAACTCTCTAACCTCACCCCCAGCCTATCCAACCTATGTACTTCCCTTGCTAGGTCCTTCTTGTCTTCGTTAAGATGGGATACATTACCCATAGGCATAAGACTTAGGGCATCGCAACTACATTAGCCTTGCCGGGGTGATAAAGGACACCCATATCATACATAATCTTTAAATAAATCTAGCCACCTTCTTTGTCGGAGATTCAACTCCTTTTTGGTAAACACGTATTGGAGACTCTTATGATCGGTAAAAACATCAACATGAACCCCATACAAGTAATGCCTCCAAATTTTCAAAGCAAATACCAGGGCCGCTCATTCAAGGTCATGAGTGGGATAGTTTCTCATGTACCTTAAGTTTCCTAGAGACATAGGCTATCACTTTCCCATATTGCATAAGAACACACCACAAACCCACTCGGGATGCATCACAATACCCTACAAACCCCTTTTAACCCTTAGATAAAGTCAACATCGGAATGGAAGTGAGCCTATCTTTCAATAATTGGAAACTTTTCTCACATTCCTCCGACCGCTCAAACTTCTTACTCTTTGGGGTCAAAGTAGTCAAAGGAGACGCAATTGATGCGAAACCATCCACGAACCTCCAATGGTAACCCATTAAACCCAAGAAACTCCTAATGTCAGTCGGAGTCAATGGTCTAGGCTAGTTTTTCACCGCTTCTATTTTCCTTGGGTCTACTTCAACTCCCTCACTAGAGATGATGTGCCCAAAAATGTTACCGACCTCAATCAAAACTCTCACTTACTATATTTGTCATACAATTGATGTTATTCAACGGTTTGCAATACTACCCTCAAGTGACCCATATGTTCATCCTCATTCTCGAATGTACCAAGATATCATTAATGAAGACAATGACAAATGAATCTAGAAATACTCTATTCATTAGGTCCATAAACATCGCCGGAGCATTAGTGAGACCGAAAGACATGACCAAGAACTCATAGTGCCCATACCTAGTTCAAAAGGTCGTCTTTGGTACATCCTCACCTCTTACCCTAAGTTGGTTATACCGTAACCTCAAGTCAATTTTTGAAAAATAACTCGCCCCTTGGAGTTGATCAAACAAGTCGTCAATCCGAGGGAGAGGATACTTATTCTTAATGGTAACCTTGTTGAGTTGGTGACAATCAATACACATTCTCAAGGACCCATCTTTCTTCTTCACAAATAAAACTAGAGAACCCCACAGAGAAATACTAGGCCTTATAAAACCCTTATATAGTAAATCCTTGAGTTGAGCCTTCAACTCCTTCATCTCAGTTGGAGCCATCCGATAAGGGGAATTTGTATGGGATTCTTATCCAGTAGAAAATCAATTCCAAATTCAATTTCACATTCGGGAGGAATCCTGGGAAGGTCATTATGGAAGACCTCCGAAAACTCACTCATTACGGGTACCGACTCGATGGGAGGAACTTCGGAATCTAGATCATGGACTCTTACTAAATGTTAAAGACAACCTTTTTAGATTATTTTGCATGCTTTTAGACAAGAAATAATACGACCTCTAGGAATAGAATTTCCCTCTTTCCACTCAACAACGGGTTCATTTGGGAAGTTAAACCTCACCACTCTTGTCCTACAATCAATAGATGTAAAACATGAATGCAACCAATCCATACCCAATATAATATATAAATGAAGCATATCTAGTTCTACTAGATAAACATAAGAAACTCTATTGGGCAACATTATTGAACAATTTCTATACACCCTTTTTACAACAACTTACTCACCCGCCGGAGTAGACACTATAAAAGGTTCATGCAAAATATCGGGTGAAATATCAAATTTTTAGCTAGTAGAGGTGTAATAAATGATAAAGCAGTGTCGGGATCAAGTAAGGAATATACATCAAGAGATAAAACTTTCAACATACCAGTCACCACATCGGGAGATCTCTCTTGCTCACCCCTAGAGCAGAGAGCATAGAAGCGGTTCTTCTTTAAAGCATCACTAGAAGCACTTGCTTGAGCTTGGCGACTACCCTTGTATTGACTCTTCATGTTTGGACAATCTCTCATCTTGTGACCACTCTTGCCACAACTAAAGCAATTATCCATCTTGTTAAGGCAATCACCATAGTGCTTTTTACCACACTTTCCATAAGTTGGCTTCTCATTTGGTGAATCAGTACCTTTTCTCTTCTTGAATTTAGAGTTAGACACCCTATCACCACGCCTTTGGGAATTAGGAAGGGATTTGATTAGATACCCACTTCTTAAATCTAAGCTTGTCTTTCATCTCAAGCCTATTCTTTGAATAACATCCATTAAATGACCTTCTCTTTTAGCATCTCCACTTTTTTTTCTTAGCCCTTGCCTGCTCAACCCTTCTTGCATAAACCATAAGATGGGAAAGGTTCATGTTATCATGTAGCATGGCCAATTGGAACTCCTCTTGTAGGTCCTCTGACACCCCCATCACAAAATGGCTCATTTGGTCTCTAGGATCGGAGACCAAAGAAGGAGCATATTTGGACAACTTAATGAATTCCACAGAGTACCCATGGACACTCTTTCCTCCTTGACGAAGATTCATAAATTCCATCCCTTTTTCCTCCCTTATATCCCTAGGGATGAACCGATCTAGAAAATCTTCCTTAAAGATCTCCCAAGTCATCGGGATCACCCCTCAACGGTCTATTATCCCTCCATTACACATACAAAGTTTGAGCCACATCCTTGAGTTAGTATGTGGCAAACTCGACCTTCTCACTTAAAGATACCCCCATAGCATATAGTATCTTATAGACCTCATCGATGAATTCTTGGAGGTCTTCATCAACCTTAGAACCATAGAAACTAGGAGGGTTCATTCGAGTGAAGTCCATTAGATGGGAAGACATAGTAGTGACTTGTTGGTGAGGCCGAGGAGCAATCTCCCGATTGTCTTGGTCCATCATAGCTTGGTCTTGAACCGTCGCGGCTTGTACTTGAGTAGTCTTGGCTTTGTCCATTTTATCAATAATATCCCCTCATCTCAGCCTCCGTCATAGGAGGAGGGTTAACCGGGGTTTGATCAACATTAGAATTTTCCTCAAGTGGAGGAACTTGGTCATGATGCGAAGGATCTCCCGCATTATCCACTTCCTCCTAAAGTCTTTGAGCCGCATTCCTTCGAGTTTTCATTCTTTCTATAAGAACAACAATAGGATTAGATGAAAAATCTCACCATAAGTATACTCTATTGGCACGATATAAGATTTCCAAGAAAGAGAGTGATTCCTAAGAATCATATAGGTTCCTACTCATAAGTGTTGCGTGCTTCACAATTATGAATACAAACCTACATAGACGTGGTAGAGAGAGAGATAACTCAATGATATTCAACCTCATGCTCTAATAGCAAGTTTGTCACATCCAGGATTACCCCCTAGACGTAACCTGCGTCGTCGTCCTTTTCAAGGACAAAGACTAGCCTCTAAGTTTCATGTCATTACATTCATAGGTTTAAAAATGCAAAAAATTTAAAACTTTAATTATCACTACTTGGAGGTTTACATCAACCTCTACATATACATAATATACATTGATATCGAATATGCATAGACCCTTCATATAGGAAGGTTACATACCCTTCTACTTTTATTGCACATACATATACGTAAAATATAGAAGTAGTCTCAACGATTCTCTCATCTCATACCATCTAAACAAACATCACAATATGGGCATAGCTCATACATCAATTCAACAAGACCATGTATATCTCATACGAAAGTACAATACTCAATTAAAAAGGAAATAAATGATAGAGTCAATAAGCTCATAACAAAATCCATAAGCTAGAGGATGGAATTGCCCTCGACAGTTGAGGACCTATCCTATTTGTATGGAAGGAAGAATCCAAGTCTTCAACAATGTTGCCTTCCTAACTCTTCAATGAACGGAACCTAAAATGTTTATGAAAAGGAAAGAAAATGGGGTTAGTACTCCACATGTACTAAGTATGGGATCTTATGCACATACACGAGCAAAACATTCTAAAAAGGAATTTTTATCAAAATATGGCAAATTACCCCTTTAGGGACCAAATGCAATGTCAAGTAAGTCATATCAACCAACCAAACATGCTTACTATCTCAACAAGTAATACTTATCCCAACATACTTGAAACCATGATTTACTACAACCCTAACATCAAGGAATAATATCACAAGAATGAATAAGAGTCAAACATATCATAATAAGCAAGACAACTACTCACAAGTCCATATTAAGTCAACAAGTGGAATGACCAAGCAAAGTCCAATAACTTTACTCAATCAAGTATCCCCAACAAGAAAACATGACCAATGTCCAACTTTACATATCATGCATTTAGGTTTTCATTTCATCATATATTAACATTATAACCCAAAGCATAATAATAAATGAACTAATCAACATATAATATCAACAATGTGTCATAGTTATCATATATACATCATATATTATCATAAACATAAACATATATAAGAACCTCCTCCTAAGACTCCCCTCAAGGCTAACTAGTGCAATGTTTAGGTAGTCTCATACGCCTACCTAAATCACATCTCAAAAGCTAGCATGATACGCCGATAATTCATCTTAATTTAATAATAATAACACCATAGGATAGTAATCTAATCAACAACCAACTGAATTGAATGATCACAATACAATAAAGGTCAAGATCACTACCAAGGGTTAGGGATGGAGGATCACCTTCTTCAATTTAGACCAAACCATCAACAATTACCATAAAAAAGTTGAATTACATATTAATACACTCAATATAACCCTAAGAAATCATTAACAACTCAATCCATAACTTTTATTTCGTAATTGGATGAGAGAAAACTCAACTTTTGAAATCTATTTTGAAGGAATCCTTTGATAAAAGAGTATCGAAGTTGAATAGAACCCATACCTTAAAGGTTGTAAACAATTTGATGGTGAATTCGTCCCTTTCCAGCCCCCAAACCCTAATCCTTGCTAGACTTCAAAGGTGAGTTCATGTAGAGAGAGAAATAAGAGAGAAGCAAGAGAGTTTATTTAAGAGTTGTCTTTAGGTTAAGCAGGGTTGAGAGTATTCATATTGGGTCTTAAATAAACTTAATTAGACTCCCTTAAACCCTAATTAAACCACCTAAACCCCTAAAAAATTAAATGAGACCAACTTAAATTAGGCAGAAAACTCGACCCTCACAGACGAAACCCTGATCGACGGGGCATCTGTGAGTCAACTAACATCCCCCCCTCCGTACTTCACTCCGTCGTCTTCGTCAGAGAGTGTGAAAGAGAGGGTACTTCCTTGTCATGACCGGAGTCTAGACCCCAGACAAGACCGGCGTCGTTGACCTCTCAGAGGTCGCATACAAGCCTACTTACTTCATCGTTACTACATCTAGATTAATTTTAGCGGAAAATTTGAAATTTTTGTTTACTTATTTCATATGAAACATATTCTAATTGACATCATAGGCATTCACAATCTAAAATCTAATATGAAGATCAGCAAATGAAAGAAATAGTTCAATAATGCATTAAACGTAAACTTGCCAGTACGGCACCAATACAATGTCTAACATAATATGGGAAAGAAATGCTAGTGGAACATACTCCACTAGCTAAAACCTACATCAAAGCTATATTATAACAGCAGACATCCTCGAAAGCCCATTAAGTCCAGATGAATGCTCCACGTCCGGATAACTGCAGCTTTGTATCGTAAGCTCTAGTGTCCGTCTGTGCCTGTACCTAAAAGCATAGAGTTGTATGGGATTAGTACACACTTTTACTAAGTATGGGTATATGCAAGAACACACCAAGGAAATGCATGATTAAGAAGAGCTCTCTCCTAACGATATAAATTATGGAAAGTCAAGTCAATGGATTTGCCAAATTCGGATTAGGAAAGTCATGTCATGAGAGTACATGCATCATCATACTTATTATTTCACAAATAGCACATAACATATTTCACATTTCATATCATTCTTTCATATGCCATGAGACCTTGGAATCGTGGACTTGACATTAGGATTTTCCAAAATGAGGGCTCAACATATGGGACCTCAACTATGGAGCCTTCTTTAACAAACACAGAGTCTTCTTCATTCATTCACACGTACTTCATTTTCATTCTTTCATATACTAGTGTTTACTTAAGTCTAGCTCACCTGTTGATTATCCTATCCTAAAACCTTTGGTATCGTTCATTTAATTATGTGTATTCTTTGAGGATTGCCTCATTCTTTCTTTGGGAACTTTAACCTTAACCGACATAGATCATGTGAGCGTCATCCAGTGTTTTCCCCACACTGAAAAGAGGTGGAATCACCGGCCAGAGTGACCCGAACATGCTAGCGTATATAGGGATTCGAACCCTTCTAGATCCCTATATTGTCAATATAGGTTTAAAGACTAGGAGATATAAGGAGACCCATACCCGGCATGCCGGACAGTCTCATCTCATGAGATTTACGTGAACCTCTTCCCTTCTCGAAGGAAGGCATCACCACTCATAGCTAGCCTATCGCTGCTTAGTATAAAGTTCCATTACATTCAACTCATACATCATGGAAGCTGGCTTCTATCGTGAGGACATCATATCTCATTAGATGATATTTTTTTATCATCATTAGTATTAAGTATGCATTAACTTCAATACTTTCATTAGAGTGTACATAGAGGTTGGTCTCTTCATTAACTTTACATTCTTATAGGTGAGTATGTCTTGGTAACATTTACTTAGGCTCATTTGAGATTCCTCTCACCTTTCACTTTAGCCTCTTATCATGTTGTCACCACATTCTTTAACTTTAGTACATTTTCATAATTACTCACCGCTTTACGTGAATGTTCTTCTCATGATATGCCAATACACTTGGCCTTTTAGTGTATTTCACACTCTTACTTAACCCTTCTGGGGTCTCATCATTCATCACATAACATCTTAGGTTCACTTTCTTTATAACGTATGCTGGACCTATGAGTCAACACAAGCCATGAGGCTTCATTCATAGTTCATTTAAGCAATTCATATTGCCCAAGATTATGTGGTATAAGACTTATGCATCTTGTAAGTATACCAAGGTCTCAATTTGATTCCTATGGGCAGCATTCATTAAGTATTTAATCACGTAACACTTATGTGTCAATACGGAATTGGGAAAGGGAACCCTATTTCTAATTCCTTGTATAACACTTAGTTAATTTTCTTTATGTTTTTCGTTGTCATAAACCCTTTGGCTAGGTCCCGACACCTACATTTTCTTTATCTTTTTTTTTCCTTGAACAATTCGGCATGGGGACCCAAGATCAAACTCCCACGCCCACATTCTTTTCTTTTTTCATTTATTTACTTGCTTCATTCGTTTAGATTAAGAGGGTGTGGGATCAAACCCCACAGCCTCACCTTATTTTAATTGCATTTTCTCTTTACCTCCTCATTCTACCAAGAGGTTGTGGGTTCGAATCCCACCTACCTCATTTTTTTATTATTTGTTTATATCATTTTTCTCCTCTCTCGTTCTTCCATCCAAGAGGTTGTGGGTTCGAACCCCATACGCCTCACTTCATTTTCTTTCATTTTTCCCCTTAATTTCTCACTTAAACTTTACCCCATTTTGAATCCCCCTTATCACATTTTATTTTTTTATGTTTATAACATGTATAGGGTGAGGTCTTCGGTTCAATCCCCACTGACCTAAAGAATTAAATATAATATTTAAACATGATTTTTGTTACAGTATGCTACCAAAAAAAACAAATTTCCAAAATAATGGAAATTTGTTCACCCTTTGTGCAGTCCATTTTTTTTTTAAATTTTATATGTTAGATTTAGGATAATTTTCGTAGAACGTTTTGTACATAATTAATGGCATCTTTATGATTACTTTTAGTCAAGAGTTATTCACTCAATAACAGCAATAACATCTTCACATGAACATCGTGGTTGTACATAGTTATTCACATAAAATACAAGTGATCTTTATGCCATTAACATGAACAAGATGAAACTCAAAGTCACGATCCAAACTTGACACATATACACATGCCTACATTCATATTTCCAAAAGACACAAACATAAGCACATAATCATGAACACATACTCAAAACTAGATCATCACACAAAACATAGTACCCCTAGATTCTATCAGCAAGCATACCCAACCTAAGATCATAGGGAGCTAGTGACAGGGAGCATGAAATGGGGGGACAGCCCTAGTTTTCAGAGTAGATTCATCTGAGACTTAAGGGTCTCTTGGGAAAGGACCAAGAGTAAGAAAAACCATACCTGATTTCACGTCGTTCAACACTTCAACATGCTGCCAAATCCACCCTAAACCAAACGTCAACAAACGAATCTCACACCTTACCCGATGAGAATATAACGTTTTGCTATACGTTTTTGGATTGCTTTGTCGTTTTTTTAGCAGAGAGAACGTTAAAGAGAGTCCTGAAGAGAGGGAGATAAACGTGAGAGTGGATAAATGTGAGAGAGAGTGCTTCCTTAGGGCTAGGACTTTAGGCAATACTTAGTCAAATAAGGTTATATAATTAATAGTAAAAATCTAATTTTCCTTTTTCTTAAATCAGCCATTAATTATTAAAATATTAAATTAATTCACCAATTAAAATAATCAAATTAAATAATTGCTCCCACCTAGGTTCGAACCCAGGTGGAGCAAGATTTTGCTCAAAGGCCAATTTCGGTCCTCTCTCCCCAAAATTCCCCTCCACCATATTAATTAAATAATTAATTAAATATTAAGGGTAATTACCATACTACCCTTAGCCAGGAAAAGGACCATTTTACACCTAGACCCTCCAAACTTAAGATTTCCCCCTTTTAAGTCCGGTAAAAACTCATTCGGGTAAATCTTCTTATTCGGGTGTCCCACATGGATGGACCCAACCTTTCGTAGCTCAACTAACTCACCAAGTTAGTCGGCTTGGCTATTGCATAGGTTCAGAGGTTTGGTTCTACGCGCATCAATCTGTGTAAACCCGGTCTAAGCATAGGCATTATAGACACATTAAGCATTACTTAGCATATCCATTTTTAAGGTTATTACATTCCTCCAATTATCTAAGTGTGGGACGACGGTGACATCGATTCCCAATTGATACACACACAGACCTTAGCCTGCATCTCTACACTCTGTCGATGAGTTTAAAGGTTGTGCAGGTTAAAGGTCCTTCTCCACCAGCCTAAGTGTGGGATGACGATGGCATCGATGCCCCAATGATCCACACACGAGCCGTCTTCTGTCCCGTCGATGCACACTGCCAGGCAGTGTTGCATTAAACAATAAGGGTCCTCCTCAAGGGCCCTTGGTTGGTCCTTGGGGAGTCGTACATGGATGTTTCAACCATTAAACAACTCAAAAACCTATTAGATACCATTCCACAAATTTTTGTACATTTCTGACTCCTAAAAGTTATTCAAATAGGCTAAGGCACACTAATATCTCTTGAACCAACTTGGCGGACGTCATGGACGTTCTTGAATGTTTTGGTTCTTAAACCTCCTAAATGACCTATATTCATTAAAAATGGACTTAGAAAACTTACTTTGACCTTATTACAGTTATGTTAGGCTCTACAATGTTTCCTAGATTTTAAAGGTGTTACATTAATGAATTGAACTAACTTAACTAAATTAGAAAACTCGGCCCTCACAGACGAGACCTCGATCGACGGGCCGTCTGTGAGTCGACGGTCCGTCATCCCTCTGTCGTGCACTCCGTCGATGAGCTTAATGACTGTGCACGCGAGGGGCTTCCATGCATTGGCTAAGTGTGGGGCAATGGTGGCATCGACGCCCCGTCAATCCACACATGAACCATATCCTTATCTCTGCACTCCGTCGATGAGTTGAGACGCTGTGCGGGGTGAAGGGACATTCTCAACCAGCCTAAGTGTGGGACAACGGTTGCATCGATGCCCCTTTGGTCCACACAAGGGCCGTCTTCTGTCCCATCGATGCACATTGTCAGGCAGTGTTGCTTCAAACGCTAGGGTCCTCCTCAAGGGCCCTTGGTTGGTCCATGGGGAGTCGTACATGGACGTTTCAACCATGAAACAACTCAAACACATATTAGATACCTTTCCACCAATTTTCGTACATTTTTGACTCCTAAAAAATAGTCAAATAGGCTAAGGCACACTAACAACCCTTTCAACCAACTTCTCGGAAGTCATGGACGTTCATGGATGTTTTGGTTCTTAAACCTCCTAAATGACCTACATTCATTTAAGATGGACTTAGAAATAGTAGTTAGACCTTATGATACCTATGTTAGGATTTACAATGTATCTTGGATTTTCAAGGTGTTACATAAACAACATTACAAAGTCATGCATAAGGAACATAAACATAGTCACATGCATTAGAACAACTTCCTAGGACTTCCCTTAAGAGCCACTGGTGCAACGCATAGGTGATACCCACACCTACACTAAGCAACTAGCCTTAGATTATCCTCTTTAGGGTCCTTACTTTACTTCCATTGTCCATTTTACTTTAGGGAAACTATAGCCTTAACCGACACTAAGACCATGGGTGCTACATGAAATTTGGTGTTGTAGATCCTTACATCAAGGAAAGGTTCTATAATTAGCCAAAGTATAACATAAACACATACTAGCATACTAAGTGAAATCAATTTCTAGATCCAATGTGGTAAGCATAGTTTATGGAATTTGGGAGGTACATGAGGAAACCCTCTTTATGCCAAATGGGTCTTTGTAGTTTGGAAACATCACTATATTCCCTTTGGGCTATGAGGCTAACTACCTCGTGAGTTCTATGGTGACCTACCTTCCTACAATGGAAAGGGACACCCCTCAACTTCAAGTTCTCTCGGTGCTAAGCTAAGTTCCCTTTTATTAAAAATTCTTTATTAACATTACTTTATAAAAAAAAATAGGAATTAGGAGATTGACTCCTCATATGTTTAGCTCATAGGTCATAGATGAGAGTTCATCAACCTAAATTATGTGAGAAACCCTTTCACATGGACATAACATATTCAAGCACCAATATAGTTTAGGGTACACTTGAAAACATCTTTCAAGTCCCCTCCATTGATTAGATCATCATCATACATGTGTGTGGGTGCATACTTATATATGATCAAACCTTTAACATAACACACATGTTCATACATCAATGCATAAGTATATAGGTGTAACTATATGAGCAATCCTTTCATATAAACACTTTAAGACACTAGCACATTCATACTTAATCATATCATATATTTAACCTCATAGCATATAAGTCATATTCATAACATGTTCATACATTACTATTCATGTACTTAGAAGACCAACCTAGGAATTATCCTATCAGGGTACACATGTGCAATGCATAGAGAAGGTCCCATACCCTTGCCACATCTAGTACACCTATCAAGTAATCCTAGTTAATTATACATCACATAACATGACTCATATACATATACTGTTAATTCATTGTAGTAGACATTAGTGGATATAAGAACAACCTCTTATTAGACACCAAGATCCTATACTACTTGTAAGAATGCATAATGTGTAAGTGTGTGTACATTGGTCAACATGATCACATAATGGCTATTAATCAACATATTTACGCAGCAACCCTCTTAGGACCACAATACACCTTCAAACATGGACCACACAACACATAATAGCATAGGAGACAAGACAACATAACATTACCTTTATGTTTCCTCACCTTAGCTATTAAAACATTCATATAGGGGTATGATATACCGTGGTCTCACGGTATAATTAATACTTTTTCCTTAAGTTTAGTGTGTCGGAAAGCCTTTTTGTGCTAATTTTGATATAAGTTTCTCTTTGTTTCGCAGGAAATCTGTCCAAAGCTAAATGCGGAGATTTTGAGCGAAAAAATGCAGAAGAGACCACCTACGGAGCTTATGACGGTCCGTCGTGCCTGTGACGATCCGTAGGTGGCAGCGTAGTGCAGCTGCTGAAGGAAGATGGGGAAGTCTGACCAAGTGTGGGATTACGAAGCTTGTGA
>NC_028640.1:33814782-33815047 GCF_001406875.1 Solanum pennellii
ACCAAGGATTTAGAAATACATAACTTATCACTTTGCATGCAAGATACTAGGAAAGAATTGTTATAGTTAGATTTATCGAGTTATGAACCTGTGGGGAACACGTAAACCCTAGTTACTTTGATTAATTGATTAAAATCCAACATTCAAAACCATTAAGTGTCTCTTTCAATTTCGTTAGTTATTTTTACTCAGTAGGAAATACAAACCCCCCATTTTTATGTTTCTACTTTCTAAGGAAGTCATCAACCGAACAATAGTAATAACA
>NC_028640.1:33815348-33815417 GCF_001406875.1 Solanum pennellii
TTGGGAATAAATGATGAGGATCCGAACCAGAACATCCCAGCTCCGGTTGATGTTCATGGTCAGACGTAA
>NC_028640.1:33819643-33823432 GCF_001406875.1 Solanum pennellii
CAAAGCCTTAAAATTATCATCTACTAGTCGGAGCTACTGCTGTAGGTGTCTACCTTGCCACCGAGTACCTTTGCATCTGTTTTTCTCCATTTCTACGGTATGTGTCTCTAATTTATACTCATTTATCTTGCATTTTTGTTGCTAGTTAGTATTAACCTTAGTTCCTCATAGTATTTTGTTTACATTATACGATTCTGCCTGACCTAGGTTACAAATGTTTGAAATTACCATGTTTACCACCCTAGACATTGGTGCTTTTGCATTGTTAGTTTCTTAGGTAGTTGGGTTAGACACATGTAGGTCCAACACACTAATAAGGGTCTCTCATTTTTTTCCCAAGTGTCCTTCAACGGATACATGTGACGGATCGTCATAGCCATGACGGTCCGTCCTACACGACCGTCGTGATGGTCAGAGACCCCTCTGCTAAGGGTCTCCAATATTTTTCGAAGTGTCGAACAACGGACACCTACGACGGACCGTTGTACCCTCGACGGTCCGTCCTGCACGACCGTCATGATAATCAGAGACCCCTCTGCTAAGGGTCTCCAATACTTTTCCAAGTATCCTACGATGGACCGTCATACCCACGACGGTCCGTCCTGCATATATCGTCATGCTGGTCAGAGACTCTCCTTCAGGGTTCTCTATTTATACAGAGTCCAAGTACAACACAACGGACCTCACGACGGTCCGTCGTAGTCACGACGAGTCGTCACCAGGCCCGTCGTGTGTCACTGTTTCTACAGCACTTACATATTATTTTCACTGTTTTATTGCTTATGGGTTCGCCTGTCTTGTTTGCCACTAGTCGTACTAATTGTGATCTTTTGCAGGTACTATCTACTATGGCACCCGAGCAAGACCGAACCTACGCACGCGGGCGATCAAAGTCTGTTGCCCCGTCTGCACGCTTGATCATCGGCTCTGATGATGAGCGGGACCCTGAGTACGTGCCCCCAGGCACTTCCGCCCCTTTCCGCGCTGCCCGTGCTTCCAGAGCCACACCCAAAAAGGTGGCGACCGGCGTAGTCGCTGCCTCCCAGTCTGATGAGGAGCGCACACTGACCGGCACACCCTCTGGGTCAGCCACGAATGAGGAAGGAGCGTCTGGCTCCTTAGGAGTATCCTAGTCCGAGGAAGCTTCTGGCTTTGCAGAGGTTCCCGCACCTGACACTGCTGCAGCGTCGGCCTCGTCTGATGAGGCTGACAATTCAGACTCTACATCCGGCGCGCCAGCTCAGGTCCCCACCCCAACCTCTGACCAGCCAAACCGGTGGTGTGTCGACGGCCAGTTTCAAGTTTACTCCGACGCCAAGTTCCTCAACGATAAAGGAGTGATGACTCGAACACTCACCTTGGAGCGGCGGGTACTTACAGGGAGCCTTCCCACGATGCCTGAGATCCACAATCTCTTCACCAGGCATCGTTTGGAGTGGACAGCACGTCCGTTGGGACGATACAGCGAGGAGATGGTCCGAGAGTTCTACGCATCCTACGTAGCGACTCTCCGATCACAGATCGATAGGCGGGCTGCTCCCGCTAAACAGGCCCCACTGGAGCAGGTTCGAGTCCGGGGCGTGCAGGTCGACATTTCCCTGCCAGCCATCCGCCGGTTTCTATACGGCGAGAGTGCAGATGCTACCCGGACCCCCATCACTGCCGAGTTTGACTACCGCTGGCAGATAGTAAAGGATGGACAATTCTTGCGCGAGCCGGCACTGAGAGAGACCACCAAGAGGTGGATGGCCCTGCACCTGTCAGTAGATGGAGAGGGTGCCGCTTGGGTCACTGAGCCGAAGGGGGCCATCAAGAAGGCCAACCTCACATTCACAGCAAAATTCTTGTGGGTGCTTGTCCGTCACTGCCTCTCCCCCACAGCTGCTGACAACATCGTTACCTGGGATCGCGCAGTGTTGATGGCAGTGATGATAGCTGGGTTCGAGGTCGACTTTGCATGGCTTCTCCAGGCAGTCATGCACGATAGGGCATTCAAGGTCACTACCACCTACCCCTTTCCATGCATGATCTTTGCCCTTTCCAGGTCCGCAGGTGTGCCCATATGGCACATAGATCAGTTGAAGACCCCGCAGGGTACCGTTGACGTCGGCCTCATCAGAGACGAGGCCAATGAGTTGGCCCCACGTAGAGGGCCCCGTCCAGAGCTGCCACCACTTGCTGATGATCTTGCAGATACGGTAGCCCAGGCCCGCACAGCTACACAGGCGTCCACTGACACTACCCCGGTCGAGTCTATCCCGGGTAGTAGCCCAGCCCCGAGCTCCTCTCGCACAGCCCCTCTACCGGTACTAGTCCCGCTTGCTAGGGTCAAAAAATTAGAGGCACAAATGGCCACTCTTCTGCATCATATCCAGTTGTGGATGCAGAAGTCGATTACCGAGTCTGAAGCGCGTCTAGAGAGGAAGATGCAGCAGTTTACAGAGCGGAAGATTGCTGAGGTCAACCAGCGTCTGGATGCCTTTGAGTTGAGAGTGTTAGCCCGACCAGCCCCTCCGGTGGATGTGTCGACTCTTCAGGCTGCAGTCGATAGTCTTCGGGCAGACATCGACACGATCCTAGAGGCGAGGGTGCCGGAGTCTGAGGCCCCTTCTGTCGAGCCTGCTGAGGACACCGTGCTAGCGGCCCTGTTCACTACTTCAGAAATTCCACCACCTCCCCCTCGAGATACTGCCAAGAGGCGTAGGGGTCGAGCAGAGGATGAGGAGCGAGCAAGGAAGAAGGAGCGCCGAGAGATGGAGGCTGCGAGGAGAGCCTCACTTGCTGAGGAGGAGGTGCAGCAGATTAGAGCATCACAGTTAGCGGCTGGGGCGTCTAGTTCCCGCACTGTGGAGACAGCAGGAGGCACTACTGATGGTGCGGTTGTTGCTGAGGACACCACTGAGGGTGTCCAGATTGCAGAGGACGTGGGTTCCGGGGAACCGGACCCACCATCTTGCTGATCGACGGCGCTTTGCGCCACAGGTTTGCTTCACCTACCACTCTAGTATTTACATTTTTATGCATTGGGGACAATTGCATGCTTTTTTGTTGGGGGTGGGGTAAATGGATAGTGAGTGTTAGGGTGAAGTCTGAGTAGCCCAATTCACTATCCTCTTTTGGGGTTTTCTTGCCTGTGTTCTTTTTCCCCAAAAGACTGATTACTTTTTCTGTTGAACCGGCATGTTTATATCTTTTGTACATAGTTTAATTCTAGAGCATGATGGCTAAAATGATATCCTGATAAACTGAAAATAATGCATGACTAGGCATAGTAACTGATAATTGTGTGGCTCTAAGCATGAAATAGAGTTACACCATTGCATTACCCTAAGTCTTTAATTCGAACTAGGTGTCTAATAATCTGGTATAGTGATGACATGTCAAGTGAGTGTGAGGAAATTTGAATAGTCCACTATTGGTACTGAGCTAGAACTTGCCTGGTTAGTCCTGCTAAAAGTAAGCTGTAATAGACAATTAGGAAAGGATCATAGGACCTTATTCAAGAAAGCCCATTTCCAGCCTAAATAAAAGAAACCGAATGAGATTTATCCTTCTTTGATCCAAATAATCTGAGCTTAAATTAGACCTTTCTTTTTCACCCTAACTGATCTTTTCGGGGAACAATGTGTTGGCCCTGGTCCCTCCTTGGACATGTGCACCTCAGATTATTCCAAAAGCATAAGTTGAGAGTGGCTAATGCAGTAAACAACCTTCGTTTTGGCCCTGACCCAACTTTGGGTATTGTGTACCTTGACTCATGGCAAAGCCATGAGTTGAGGGTGGCTATTA
>NC_028640.1:33823677-33823752 GCF_001406875.1 Solanum pennellii
AAAAAAAGAAGGTTTAGCCGATATGTCAAGGAGGGCAAAAAGTCACTAAAGTATACCTAAAAATGTACCCTACCT
>NC_028640.1:33825398-33835696 GCF_001406875.1 Solanum pennellii
AAGGATTTAGAAATACATAACTTATCACTTTGCATGCAAGATACTAGGAAAGAATTGTTATAGTTAGATTTATCGAGTTATGAACCTGTGGGGAACACGTAAACCCTAGTTACTTTGATTAATTGATTAAAATCTTACTTTCAAAACCATTAAGTGTCTCTTTCAATTTCGTTAGTTATTTTTACTTAGTAGGAAATACAAACCCCCTTTTTTATGTTTCTACTTTCTAAGGAACTCATCAACCGAACAATAGTAATAACAAGTTGAAGTTAAGTCTAGACTATTTTCCTCGTGGGAACGATCCCAACCTCACTAGTTGGGTTATTTACTTGACACGACCGCTTTACTTCTTATTTGAGAAGTAAGTTTGAGCGTATCAGGGTACATAGGTTAGGAATTATCAACCATCACAACTCATCAATGGCATCACCTGAACCTATCCCTAACATAGTTATGCCCATGCTTATACAATAATCATACAACCTAGATCACAACAAGAATAGGAGACTAGTCATAGGCTTCACATTGTGAGAACACCACCATCACATATTCATAACACAATTGCCTTCAAGTCCATGATCACATCACATATATATTGGCAATAGAGTAAACACCGCCACCATAAGTGGATTATACCACACTATGCCATACAAGGCTTCATCAACTAACAATTTTATAGAAAAGTATAGAGGAAGAGCTATTCTTACCAATCCATCTCCCTTTGATACTTATTGATCAATATCCATATTTCATCAACAATTCATATATAGGTCAGTATCTAAAGGTACACTCACATAATCGAAATCATGCATTAACCATAAAAAAATCAAGATCATATCAAGTAAAGTACATCATCAATCTACAGAATTAGAGGAATGTAGATCATCCTTAACAAAACTCCCTTTCATTGATCATCCATGATTTATACACATAATTTATCAATAATAGGAATGTAAGGCAGTAAATACAAGTATCTTTACATAAACGAAATCCTATATTCATGCATTATATAGACGAGATTATAGTGAATAGCAAGATTTAGCAATCAATAGGAACTAGAGATCAATTCTTCAATACTCAATCCATATTGGACCAACAAGACATAATTAATCATCACATGATATCATAGGCATTAGCTAACTATCAATTTTACATAATTGAATCACATAAGAATCAAGCTAGAATCAAGATCACAAGATACTACACTATAGACTAGCCTTATTCAAACATTGAAACCTTCATCCTCATGGATCACTCATCAAAAATTCACCATAAATACACATACTAGGAAGTATATATAAGCATAATAACATCATTGACTCACAAATCGATTTACATAAGCTCAAAATCACAAAACCCACACATAAGTTAAATCATAAGTTTGAAGAGATCATGGGTTCAACATACAATATTATTTAAATTTATGTTAAAATCATCATATTAACATCCATTCATTATGAGGAAGCCTTTAAAAATGTTTTGATAAAGAACCCATGGCTAGATTGAAGAAGGAGAATTTTGATCATATTTTCTCTTTGAAAACATTGAGATGAACTCTCTTGATGAAAGATTAACTAGAGATGAAGGATCACCATAAATCATTGTAGAATAAAACCAATGAAAATTTATGACTAACCCATGAGAATCCAAGATCCAAACTGTTCTTGAGCTTGACCTCCAATGGAGGTTTCTAGAGAGAATATATTGGGAGAGCGAAGTCTACTTTGAATTCATTGATTGGGAATGGGGTTGTCACGTTTTTTATAAACATAATAAACCCTAAAACAACCACATAAACAAACTAGGGTCAGGTTATCACGTGGGTTTAATTTCCCAATAACCCCCTGAATGAAACAACGTGCATGAAAATTGTTGCAGGCAGCATCGACAAGAGCAGTCGACAGGGCATCGTCTGGTCGACGATCCATCCTACTGCTCCATCATTTGAGACTAAAACTCCTTCATGGATGGATGAGATCAAACTTTTAAGTTTTGAGTAACGCCTCCCATCGACGGGGCGTTCATTGAGACACGGGGCGTCGATTGAGGGTTCTGCGATTGACACAGCCAAGGCAGTGTCTCGACAGCCTTTGGGTCCTCCTTGAGGGCCTCTTGGGGCCCTTGGGGAGTTTTACCCAGACGTTTATGATGTAAATATAAACCTTAACATATCAAGGATCTTATACATCAGTTCCACTCAAAACAAACACTCGCAACGCGTCCAAACTTTCTAGGCCCACTCAAGACACACATGCATGTCTCAACGGCCAACTTTCGAACATCTTGGACTTTCTTGGACGTTTAAACTTTAAACTTAATGAAATCAAACATACTGCATATAAACATCATTATTGCTCATATAAGGACTTCATAAGAAAATAACACTTATATAAGCACATAAAAATATCTAAGCCCTCTTGGTGACAAGTCATCGAACGTCTTGGTCGTCCCGTTAATGTTCAACTTTCAAATGACTTACAATCACTCATGCATACTTTTAAACACTTAATTAACATTTTAACAAGCTTAAAGGCACATGTGAGGCTCTATAAACCCTAACTCATTTAGGGGTCTTTTACGGTGAGAGGAGGGAGGTAAAGGTTGAGGAGTTTATCAATCTCAAGCATGGAAATATGAGTGTCGAGGAATACTCATTGATGTTCTCTATGTTGTATATATATGCCCCATACTTAGTGTCTAACCCTGTGGATGATATGAGTAGGTTTGTGACCGGGGTTGCTGACCTAATTAATGAAGAATGTCGTATATCCATGCTCCATGATGATATGACCCTATCTAGACTCTTTATTCATGCTCAATCAATTAAGGAATCTAAACTGGGAAGGATTGCTAGAAACTTGAAAAGAATTAGTTCAAATGATCAAAGCCAAATTAGGTTCAAGAAGAAGGTTTCAAGTCAAGATGAACCTAGGGGTGCTAAGGTGAAACTAGAGAAAGGTAGTGGTTCTCAAGTTTGAAAGCCTACATGTGCTACTTATGGAAAAAGGCACTATAGGAAATGCCTATTAGGTACGGGTAGTTTTTTTGGATGTGGTAAATATGGACACAAAGTTAGAGATTGTCCTACTAGGATAGGTAGACCTAATATGGTGCCCCTCTAAGCAATATAATTCATGCAACCTTCTAACTAAAGAGAAGGTTAAGAATGATCTATCCTTATAGACCTTGAGTGGCAGCCCTCGTGGACCCATTCATTGTAGGGGTATTATGAGATGGTAGGACCAAGAGATGGTACCTTCCCATATACATTAAGATGATTGAACTTGCTCTATGAGAACAAAGGCTAGCACCGAGTTAATATGTTATGATTTGTAGGTCTACTTTAGAAGGAGACTAGAGTGCAATGTATCTCTACTTGAGAAGGAGACTAGAGTGCATAAAAGACCTTGATATTCCTTAACCATGTGCCTACATAGGATGTGTCCTAGTTCTAGCCTTGCAAATTAGAACACCCTCAATCGGAGTAGGGTAGACTCCGGATTCCATACCTTCGCAGTATGGTCTATGTCGATTATTGCCTATTCTTATCATGTGGGATACATGTTAATGTCGTATAAGTACTAGGAAGTTTAGGTAGAGGAATGGGACTCTATATAGACATTGCACGACTAGGCTTTTAAGATGTTAGTATGTGAGCCCCTAGGTCTTCTCCAAGAACATTATGTGAAAGTCCTTGATTGATGAATGTATCTTAAAAAGGGTCAAGTAAATATAATGACTTAAGTAAAGGTATTTCAATGAAAACCGTATCTATCTAGGGTAGCTTTAAGGGTTGCGTAGGTAGACTTGAAGAGGGTGTACGGGCGGTCTCTTCTGGTCTTACATAGGTAAATCTTTGGATAACCTATGGTATGAGGGTTATATGATATATGGTTTGAAATGGTATTGATGTTATATTATGAAATGTGACTATATGTGTTAATTTGGACTTGTAAGTGATATCTTATACTTATGTTATGAAGTTTTATTCAAAAAGACCATGTTTATACAAAAGTTCTTTTATCATGATTGTATGCATTATGCCTTACTTAGTACACGTGTTTGTACTAATTCCATACATTTTTCCTATCTCTAAAGGTGTATGTTGCATTTGAGAGGAGTCTTGAAGTGAAAGCTTTGATTAGTGTTCGTTCAAGCAAAGAGTTGGTATATCCTCAGTAGATTCGAGGACATCTTGATGTTCAGATTTTCTTATTGAAATTTATAATATACTTATCTATTTTCCTATATGTTGAAGTATGGGTCGTGTCCCAATATTTTCAAATGTCTAAGATG
Source organism: Solanum pennellii (assembly GCF_001406875.1). Classification (NCBI taxonomy): domain Eukaryota; kingdom Viridiplantae; phylum Streptophyta; class Magnoliopsida; order Solanales; family Solanaceae; genus Solanum; species Solanum pennellii. Next base: position 33,829,695 of record NC_028640.1, read on the forward strand.
GCGACTTTGACACTTAGTCTTTCCTTGTGTTTTTCTATAAAAGAGATATTTTGAAGTATTACTCTTTCATGTGAAGATTTTTATTTCCGCACTACTTTTCATACATGTATGCATGAATAATGTCAAAGGTATTGTACAAGACCTTTGAGAGGTCAAGTACATAGTGTGATGATTTGAGAATGGCCTAACTTCTAAGGGGTGCTCTCGGGTCGTAACAAACTTGGTATATAGCATAAGATTATGAGGTAGTCTAAAGGATCCAAAAGTCTCAAAAAGCGACGTCTAGTAAAGTCTTGACCATTGGTGTGAGTCGTGACACATCTATGATCAGAAGCTATAGGACGATAGAGTTTCCCTTCTTTTCTACTCCTATGTCGTGACATAGAGCAAAAAGTTATGATACTCTTTTCTAATGGTTTTCTTTGTGTTATAGGATATGAATACGAGAAGCAAACTGGCAAGGAGAGTTGAGGATAATGATGTGAATGAGGAGATTCCTCCTCAAGATTAACAAGTTGACCAAGTTCCTTAAGGTGCTAGAGATGATCAAGTCCCTATTGTGGAAGGAGGTAATGAGACTCCAGTGGTTCCCCCGATTATGGATAATTGAGAGACTAGAGAGGCTCTCCTTACTCTAGCCCTAGCTATGACTAAAGAAGTAAATCGAGACATTGGGCCTAGGGTGAATTCTTTGGTAAGTACTATGGCCTCAAAATTAAGGGACTTTGTGAGGATGAATCCTCCTATCTTTCTTCGTTCTAAGGCGGTAGAGAATCCCCAAGCCTTCTAGGATGAAGTGTATAAGATATTGCATGCTTAGGGGTTGACTTCTAAGGAGAAGGTGGAGTTTATCTTCGTACCAGTTGAAAGACATTGCTCAAGTTTGGTTCACTCAATGTAAGGATTGTAGACTGGTTGAATCGGGTCCCTTAGAGTGGGTAGAGTTTAAGGAAGCAATCCTAGAAAGGTACCTTCCCCGTGAGAAGAAGGAGGTTAATTTGACGAGTTTATAAACCTTAGGCAAAGTAACATGAGTGTTGAGGATTATTCCTTAAAGGTTATCCTATTGTCTAACTATTCTCCATCCTTGGTGTCTAACCCTAGGGATGAGATCAGTAGGTTCTTGACAAGTGTTTCAGATATTGTGAAGGAAAAGTGTCGTACAGCTATGATCCATGGTTACATGACTCTATCTAGGCTTATAGTGTATGCTCAATCCATTTAAGAGTCTAAACTTGGGAGGAGAAGTAGGGATGCTAAGAGGGGAAGAACGGAGGAGCAAGTTCAACATAAGTTAAAGAAGAGGGCTCCAATTCAAGATTGTTCTAGTGCTCATAATACTAACTATGAGAGAGGTGGTGGTTCCCAAGTGTTAAGCATACTTGTGCTCTAGTGGGAAAAATCACTTTGGGAAGTGTATAGCCAGTACTAGTGGATGCTTTGTTTGTGGTAAGGATGATCACAAGGTAAGATATTGTCATAATATTGCGGCTAGAGTAAAAGGCGCCAAACAAGTTCTTTCTAATGCTTCGGATGGTGGTGCACCAAATAGGAATCATTTCTATGCTCTCCAAGCTAAGGGAACAAATTCAGGTGATGATGCCGGTAAGTTTTAGTTTCTCTTTTAGTTGTTATGGGTTCCTTCTAAGTGGGGGAGTATGGTGATAGTTGGGTTGTTGATTGTTGTCTCTTCTCTTCTATTATAATCAAGCTTGAGAGATAGAATGTCATAGTATCATCTTTAATTGTTGCATTGTGTTTAAGAGTCTTGTTGTAATTGAATTTCATTGATTCCTTGCATTATGCATTTCTTGAAGTTATGATTATGATTCCAAATTGAGTTTATATGGTTATATATCTTACATTATCATGATTTCATCATAATTGCTGGAAATTTGCATTTTTGAAATCTTGAAGCATGTTCTCTGTAGTACCTGACAGCTTACTGTTATATTTTTAAAAATTCACTAAATTGTCCTTTTGTGTAAAATTGTTGTAACATATATATAATTGATGGATATGATCATGATAATGAATGGAGAAAGAGTTCCTCCTATTTGGAATGAAGAATGTGAGTCTTAGTGCACGATGAGTTGTAGATGTAGTTTCTACCCTCTTGTTGTGTTCGAGTCTCTTGATTATGTGAACCTAATTGTTCTCATATATATATGTGTATTTGATTATGACGTGGTATGGTTATGTGCTTATAGTCCTGAGTTTCTTATCTCTAGAAAGTGCCTAAAAATAGCAAGTGCCATTCGAGGACGGATGTTTCCATGTGGGGGAGTATTATTACACCCTAAAAATGAGCTAGGTTGAACTAGAGCCTAAAACTTGTGTCATGATTTTTTGAAGTCATAAAATTGTTAAAAGTATTTATAGGCAGTATATAAAGTTTGTTGATGTTTGAAGATCAAACGTCCAAGACGTTCGAAAACTAGTCGAAGTTGAACTAGTGTGTCGTAGTGTTCTGTAGTGAGATTTTGGGGGATGGTTTGGATGTGAAAATCAGTAACGGGGGTTCCTACGCGTAGCATGATATACAAAGTGTCAAAACTTCCAAGAATGACACCCAGGGGACCATCAAAAGGGTCCCCCAGGAGACCCAAACATGGGCCAACGATGCAGTCAAGAATTGGCATGGTGCTGCGCGTCGCACAGCTGTCACGCAGTAGTCAAAAAAATTTTATTGCGATGCGGGGATGTACCGAACAATTATGTCCAACAACTTTTGAAAAATAAGATTTGGAAGTGCCTCCGCGATGCGCAGTAAAGTCCCAGATTTCGTTGCGTCGTTTTTAAGTCAAATTTGTCCAAAACATGTTGGGGCCTTTGGGTAATATAGGGGTTCATTATGGACGGTTATAGGACCTATTTAAACCCCTAAACTCACCAATCAAAACAAAAACCCTCAACTCAAAACAAAACCTCTCCATTAACTCTATCCAGAACTCCATTGTTGAAGGTTTGAAGCTCCAAGGAAGAAGATAGATTTCTCAAGTTTTACTCCATCAATCTTGTGGGATTTTCATCACAATTAAGGTATGGTTATTCATCCTTGAAATCTCTTTCTTCAAGGAGTCAACTCCAACGACTTTTCAAAGATGATCAAAAACATGAATTCTCCAATTTTGTGATCCAGCCTTCAATTCTTGCAGTAAAGGTTTTAAAACATTGTATTATGATAGAATTGATATTAATTTGATGGTTTTAACCTAAAAACCCTATGAACCCATACAAACCATGCAATCCTAGTTTTGACTATTTTATGGGTGAAGTGATCATGTTTCAATGCTTATGAATTCTAGTGTAGTTTTCTTTGGCCTATTCAATGATGTAAGAATTGTATTGGATTAATGCATAGGATGTCTTAGATTTATAAATATACATTGAATTGAATTAGATACATTGAGTATTATTATTTTTGTATTGAATTGATGATTATGGCGATGGGTAAAGGCCTTTTGGTATTGTATTGGAAGATTTAGCTATGGATTGAAATGGTGAGAATGGATAGGTGGTACGCTGCCCTAATTATCTTTATTTTATGTAATATAGGTCTCAAATTATGTAGTGATTGGTATGGTTCACTTATGGTGCCGGTGCTATGTTCTTTACTTTTAAATTATGTGGCCTCATAGCATTACTCTATGAATTGTATTGAACATGGCCTTGTCGGCATTACTTTATGAATAGTGATATTATAACATGGCCTTGTCGGCATTACTTTATGAATAGTGATATTATCATGTTAAGTCTTGATTATGATCAATGTGAAGGACTATTTGATAAATGTGTATGGTTGAGATTGAACTCTTCTAACTAACGATATGTGATTATAATAGACTAGGGTGATGTCACTGGATGTGTTACTAATGTGTCTTTATAGGTTAACTTGATTATTCCTACATGATACTTGAACACTATTATATAGGTGATATGGAGATCATGTTTCTTTCTTGATAGGTAGAATATGTCCCTTCCATGATTCATGAAGAATATGAATATGAACATCTTGACTTAGTAGGCTTATGTACCTTTGTCTTGTATGTGTATGAATAAATGTTGAATGAAAGTCAAGGATCGGCAGACCTAAAATGGTGCCCTTGTAAGCATGACTAATACATGGAACCTTCTAACCAAAGACAAGGTTAATAATGAGCTATCCTTGTAGACCTTGAGTGGTAGCCCTTGTGAACCAATTCTTTGTAGGGGTATTATGAGATGGTAGGACAAAGAGATGGTACCTTCTCATATACCTTTAGATGATTGAACATACTCTATGATAACAAAGGCTAGCACCCAGTGAATATGTTATGGTTTGTAGATCTACTTTAGAAGGATACTAGAGTGCAATGTATTTCTACTTGAGAAGGAGACTAGATTTCATTTGAGAGGAGTCTTGAAGATGAAGCTTGGATTAGTATTCATTCAAGCAAAGAGTTGGTATATCCTCACTAGATTCGAGGACATCTTGATGTTTAGATTTCCTTATTGAAAGTATTGTAATAGACTTAGCTATTTTCCTATATGTTGAAGTATGGGTCGTGTCCCAATATATTTGTATGTCTAAGAAGGCGATTTTGATACTTAGCCTTTCATTATGTTTTTATATTAAAGAGATATTTTGAAGTATTACTATTTCATGTGAAAAGTTGTAATTCCTCATTACTTTTCATATATTTATGCAATGAATAATTTCAAAGGAGTTGTACAAGATCTCCGAGAGGTCAAGTATGTCGTGTGACTATTCAAGAATGCCCTAACTTCTACGGGGTGCTCTCGAATCGTAACATTTTCATATGCCCTTATGGGATTGAACTTACTCTATGAGAACATGGCTAGCATCGAGAGAATATGCTTGTGGTAGTATCTCTTCTTGAGCAGGATACCAGAGTGAAAATAAGTCCTTTATATTACTTAACCATGTGCCTACATGGGATGGGTCATAGTTCTACCCTTGACAAGTAGAACACCCTCCATCGGAGTAGGGTAGACTCCGGATTCCATGCCTAGCTAGTATGGTCTATGTGGATCAATGACTATTGTCATCATGTGGGATATATTCTTGTGTTGGAGAAGTTCTACAATGTTTAGGTAGTGGAATGGGACGCTATCTAGACATGGCGAGTAGACTTTGAAGATGTTAGGATGTAGATTTCCTACGTCTTATCGAAGACCATTATGTGAAGTCCTCTAAATGCTTAATTGAATCTTAGTTGACTTAATGAATGATTATTTATGTTAATGTAAGTTGAAGAAAAGGATCCATATCCAGGGTAGCTTAGAGGGTTGCTTAGGTAGGCTTGGAGAGGGTGTATGGGCGGTTTATTCATGTCCTACTTAGGTGAATCTTGGAGTAACCTTAGGTGGTGAGTTAATGTTGAAAGTGAATAATCTTATCTTACTTAAGTATGTCTTGAGATAACCATTGGTAGGAGGTGTATGCTTATATAATATAAACTGTTGTTAATACTATTATGTTGATTAGATGGAATATGTCTGATATGAGAGTGATGTGTTGGAAGCGGATCTTATACTTATGTTATGAAGTATTCTTACAAAGAGCATAAAAGAGCATGTTTTATATAAATGTCTATTTAGCATGGTTTTATGCATATCATCGTACTTGGTGTATTCTAATGTACTAATTCCATATGTTGTTTTATCTAAAGGTGTAGGTGGCAATTTAGAGGAGTCATTTGAAGTGAAGCTTTGCTATTAGCATCCTTTCAACTAAGTTTTGGTATGTCCTCAATTATTTTGAGTACATAGCAATGTTTAGCTTTTCATTCAAAGACAGTGTAATAGACTTTGATATTTTCTATTTTGTTGATGTACGGGCTGTGACCCAACATATTCATGAGACTAAGATTACTACGATGAGACTTTGCATTTCTTATGATTTTCTATAAAAGATATTTTTATGATGATGTTGCTAAAATTTTAAATTCCGCACTACTTTTCATATATATATATATATATATATATATATTATATAT
>NC_028640.1:33836492-33904731 GCF_001406875.1 Solanum pennellii
TATATATATATATATATATAAGATGAGTGATGTATAAGCGCATGTATAAGACCTCCAAGAGGTCGAATACGCCCTGTAACGAATTGAGGATGCCATTTCTTCTAGGGTATACTCTCGGGTCGTTACATTACCATTAACGATTATCCATGTTTTTATAGCCCCTAGGGATACATACAAATTGGAACCTTCCGATATCATTAACTTGGTAGTGTCCTTCGGTTCTATTAAAAACGTTAGTCCTCATCATCAATATACCAATTGGATTCAGGAGATACCAATTAGACTTAACACATAAAACAAGCGACACTTCGCGCGAAAGGAGTTAATGAATGAAATGACTTCCTAGAATGCTTCCTAGTCAATATTTTGTTGTTGTACAGGGAGACTAGTAACCTAGGCTTTGATACCAATTTATCACGACCTAACCTACAGGGCTATGCGGTCACTCACTCCAAAACCTAAGTAGGAGAACCCTCATAACCCAACAACTAGATAACATGCAAAATTTTAAGAAAATGAAGGCAAGTCAAAGAAATTTAAGAAAATAGACATATCGCAGGGTAAATCTTCATTACGACATCTTATTCATGTACTAGTCAAAACATTTTTAGTAACTCGACAACCCCAATGATCTAGTTTAATAATAGGGGACAGCTCCCACCATGCGGAAAAAAAATCGATGTTGCTGGAGAATTTCTTCATCTTTACCTAACAAAAATGTCACCAATATTGCATCCAGACTGTCAAAATACATATCAAGAGTAGTATTAGTACAACCACACGTACTTGTAGGTATCATTGGTCAACTCGACACCCATCTTATAAGATATGAATAGAACAATAAAAGATCATGTCTGGACTTCTCGCTTCTCCACCCTCAGCCTTTACTTAGAACACCTTCCAATTACCACCTATATCTTTCTTACGGGATTACAACCTAAATATGCTAACCGCCTTGCATACTACAAGTAACACTATCACCTTTCAGATTTTAAAAGATCATAGCTTAAACATACTAACAACATTGTATACTAGGATTAACACTACCACACTTAAGATTCCAATAGATCACAACTTAAACATACTAACCACATTTTACACTACGAGTAACACTACCACACTAAAGATTCTAATGGATCATAACTTAAACATACTAACCATATTGTATACTACGAGTAACACTACTACACTTAGGATTCCAACAGTTCATAACTTAAACATACTAACCACATGTATACTACACACACCTCATGAAATTAAGCATATCAGATTTCACAGTACACATTTTATCACAAGTGGTTAGCCCTCTCATGGGACCCAATGTCAAAATGTTAGCATGCCGGAATGTGGCAACCGATCCCAATTAGAGTTTCAAAAAAACGTAGTAGTCGATCCCAAATAGTATGTTGAAACGTGGCAACCCAATCGAAGTTAGAGAGCCAGAACGTGGCAGAGGATCACAATCACACATCACAATAGCACATCAAGATCACACATTAAAGTCATGATTTCATCATTTCTATATTCACATATCCCTTTTAAACATCTAAGACCATCGTTGCAACATGCATACATATACAAGTATCACAAAGAATCACAACGCATGTATATCACACAATCACAAAATCACAAATATCACCTAGTCACTTAATTAATTACATATGGGTTCCCTCAATTTCTCCTTAATGAATTGCACAAGTCCATATTCTAGTTATTCATCACATCGGTTCGTTACTAGTTTTCTTTACCATGAATACAACTTTTTATCACTGTAACACTCCGAAAGTTTCATGACTTAAACTAGAGCCTCACCTACTACATAAGGGTTTAAATGAAGTTTCTAGACCTATAATAATTTAATAAAGGTTTTATAGGAGTAGTAGATCTTAAAGGTCATTGGACGATCATGATGTATTGAAACTAGTCCAAGTTGAGCTAGTAAACGTCCTTAGATCTTGTGAAGGTTTCGGAATATCATATGAAGTCTAAAATCTGTATAAAAAAAGACATTAGATATTTAAAATTATGTATATACGGTCGAAACGTCCAGGTCGACCCCCCAAGGATCGACCTAGGGGTCCATGAAGTGACCCCACCTTTGCCCATGAAAGCTGCCCAAGGTAGCAGCCAATTGTCATTAGAAGAAATAGATCTGCATCGCGTACATGGTCCCCCAAGGACTAAATGTCATGTTCCAGGTCGTGGACATGTAGAGGTCTCCTCTATCTAGAAAAATAATTTAGAAAATTTTGCGGGAACTGCTCCGCGACATGGACTTATTTCCTAACAAAAATCCAAAATTTTGTAATTCAAGTTTGACTTCATTAAAATGTCAATTTAAGTGACGGGTCTTTTTGGTTATTTTAGGGGAGATTTATATATTGATTTTCAATCCGTTTTACCTCATATTTACCCAATAAAATCAAAATCTAAATTCTCTCACCTCTTTCTACTTTCTCTCTCTATTCATCCTCCATTGAAGAACAAGGAAGCTTGAAGAAGACAAAGTTTCCAAGGTTACTACTAAATTTTTTTGGATAAAGTTTTATTATGGTTTGGGTTCTTAACTCTTGGGATTTCTTTCTCCAAAAGGTCCTTTCAAAATTGATTTCTATGTCACCCAATTCTTAGGGTTTTTCTCTACAAATGGGTTTTCTTCTAAACTTGAAATTGATTATTGATTATGACGAATTGTTATTACCTATAGCTAATTAAGATAGATTGTTGAGTGATTGATGTTGATTTATAGTGATTTCGTTTGATTCATTTCCTTCCCCAATTCCCCTGAATCTTGGATCTTGCTTGTGAATTGATAGAAATTGAAGAATGTATTAATTGTTAGACTTCTCTTAACTATTCTAATTCATTAATGGACTGCCTAGGGTGTTGGAAATGGATCTTTTCGAAGAATTCATGATAAACCCTTCTCCCCTAACCCTAGTTTATGAATTGAAATTAAGTTGGATAACGATGATCTAATTGACTTAGTTCTTGTATAGATTACTATTGTATGATGTTATTAAGCCTATTTATGAGTGAACATGGTTTTTTGATGGTAAGACCATTGAAGAAGGCTTATAAAGGTGAATTGGTAAGACCTTCTGATCTTGAATCCTTTACTTCAATTGTGATGGCTTATCCTTGATGGAGTTCAATTGAAATGTTACATGTGATTAGCTTAAGTAGGTGATGGTATGATAAATATAATTGAAATGTATTGACTATATGAATTGTGAGATGATGATTAAGGTATGATGATATAAGGTTGATTGTGAATCACTTATGTGTCATACCATGATATGACTATGTTATGTTGATCACACAAATGAAGGGCTATTACGAAAGGACATTCTCATGCAATCCTTAATCAGATAATGACTATGAATATACAAGGGATTAGTCTCCAATGACCTATACTAAGTTATGATCTTAATGGATGACTTAAAGACATTTCAAAAGGGGATTTAGCTTAGCACCAAGTGAACTAGTAGCAATATGTGACCCTTCCCAAGTAGGGAAGGTAAGTTCACTATGTTCTCATAAGATAGAGATTACAATGGCAATAGCATAAAGAGGGTCTTTAATATGTCTCTTATTTGTTGAACTATATTGCCCCCATAGGAATACTAACAAATCGATCCACCTAGAAAGTCATGATTATGTTTTTGTTCTACCTTGGCAAGTAGACCACCTTATTCGGTGTAAGATTTCATGACACTGGGTTCCACATTTAGCTCATGTGGTCTATGTCGATTAAGGCAATTGTTCTTGAAATTAAAATGAATGACTAAATGTAAATGAAGATAGACATTGAACAAGTTAACTTTAAAGGGAGCCCTATGATATGGTCTTATGTATTATGATATCATGAAATGTATGATTTTTACTTTATATGATGATACTCTTTATATGATGTTGGCTATATTGATGAACATGATGTTGGTCTAAATTTCTATATGTAGTGATGGCTACCTATGATGATACATGTTATATGAAGCAAAGAATTAGTTATGATCTCCTATCATGTTTACTTTATTATGTGGGGTTTTGGGTTTTCAGATGAGCATTACACTTGCACACATGTGATGGGAATGTTAGTAAGTGTTTTGTATGTTATGTTGATATGAACTATTGGACATGAAATGTTGATATGGATTTATGTTGATGTTGTCTTTGGGAATGAACATATCTTATGTTATTTTGGTCCTTGTATTGTATATGATCTCTTGTATGTGCAATTAAGGCTTTCTAATGACTTAGAATGTTTTCCAAAGTAATGGTCTGTTTTATGCATGCGTTCAAATGTTTTATGTGCATTTACAATTACTTAGTGCAAGTGGTTGTACCAACCCATATTTCTATGTTTTTTACAAATATGTAGGTTCAAGATATTGAGTTCTAGGAGGCCGATTGAAGAAGACTTGGATTCTTTTCCTTCCAAGTGTTGGTAGGTCCTTATGTTCGAGGATTATATCTTTTATAGCGTTGTAGTATTGTCTAGTGATATTATTCTTTCCTTTATGGTTTGATATATTGTTGTAAGATTATATGGCATATTGAAGTTGTATTGGCTAAGTCCACATATTGTACTCCTTTATATGGTTTTATCTGAGATGATCTTATTATACTATGTTATGAGTAGTTGTATGTTGTGTAAAAGAGAAGACTAAGTGAACTTACTATGTGAGGAGTTTATATCAACTCCATACAATTAGTATATGAGGGTTCTGTGTAAACCGCACTATGTATATGTAAAAGTTTTAATTTTTCCATATTTTTGACCTATAATATGTAATTACGAATGCTACGGGCTAGTCTAAGTCCTCTTCGAGGATGACGTTGCAGGTTATGTCATGGGGGTGCTACCCATATGTGACAAACTTGGTATTAGAGCATGAGGTTAAGAAATCTTAGGATCGATGTCTCACTAAACCATGTCTATATAGAATCTTATTCATAATTGTGAAGCGCACCACACTTATGAACAAGATACTGTGATTCTTAGGAAATTCTCATCTTCTTGGTATTCCTAATTTGTGACTCTAGAGTCTTAAATCTATGCGTTCTTGTCACCTAGCCCTATGGATGTGGTTATAGGTATGATTACTAAAAGGGAATCTACAAGAAGGTTTGAGGAAGCGATTGCTAATGCGAGAGTTCCTCTGCAAGACAATCAAGTTCCTCCACTAGATCAAGTTCCTGTGGGTGATCAAGTTCCGGTCAATCCTCCACCTATAACGGATGGAGGGATAAGGTCATATTTTCTCCATTTATACCAAGCTATGACTTCTCAAGATAATGTTGTAACTTCTCAAGTCCAAACTATGATGTCACAAGTCAATCAGGAAGTTGGACCCTGTCTGCCCCAACATGCTAGCACCATGTCTTCACGTTTGACAGACGTCACTAGGATGAATCCTCCTATGTTCTTTGGCTATAAGGTTGATGAATACCCACAAAACTTCCTTGATGAAGTTTATAAGATCTTATTTACTATGGGGTTAAGTTCTATAGAGAAGGCCGAGCTAGTCCCATATCAACTCATGTAGCTCAAACTTGGTAAACACAATGGAAGGATATTAGGGCTTTGCTAGGTGGTCAGGTGACTTGAGAGATCTTCAAGAGGGATTTTCTTGATAGTTTCTTTCCTAGGGAGCAAAGGGAAGCTAAGGTAGAGGAGTTCATCAACCTTCGTCAAGGAGGTATGAGTGTTAAAGAATACTCCTTGAAGTTCATCAAGCTATCCAAGTATGCTTCCTCTTTGGTTTCCAATGCTAGGGATGAAATGAGACGTTTTGTAATGGGCGTATCCAAAGAGGTTGAAGAGGAATGTCGTGTGGATATGCTTCATGACAATATATATCTTTCTAAATTTATGGTTCATGTTCAACAAGTCGAAGAGAGTCAGCTAAGAAAGAAAAATCTAAATGCTAAGAAGGAAAAGTCTTTTGAAGGTGATTCTTCTAAGTTCAAAAATATGTTTTCTAACCAAGTTCCCTATAAGTTCCCCAAGGCTTGCAGTGATAGGGTGCCTAACCCAAGGCCCTAAAAAGTAAGAGGTACTGATTCACCAAGTGAGAAACCAACTTCTGGAAAGTGTGGTAAGAAGCATAGAGGTGCATGTCTTGTGGGATCGGATAATTGCTCTATTTGTGGCAACAATGACCACAAAGTAAGAGATTGTCCTAATGTGAAGGTTCAAGAGAAGGTTAGTCGTCAAGCTCAATCAAGAGGTTTTAGCTCTGAAGCTCCAAAATGGAGCGACTTTTATGTACTCAAGTCAAGGAGTGAACAAGAGAGTTCTCCTGATGTGATGACCGGTATATTACAAGTCTTCTCTATTGATGTATATGCTTTACTTGATCTCGGTGCTACTTTGTCATTTGTTACTCCTTTGGTAGCTAGAAAGTTTGATGTATTTCCTGATATCTTAAATGAACCTTATATGGTGTATACCCCAATGGGTGATTTGGTAGTTGCAAAAAGGGTATATAGGAAATGTCCTACATTTTGTCCAATAGAGTTACTCTTTTTGATTTGGTAGAACTTGAGATGTTTGATTTCGATGCTATTTTGGGAATGGATTTGTTGCATTCTTGTTTTGCTTCCATAGATTGTAAAATAAGGGTAAGCAAGTTCAATTTTCCAAAGGAGCCCTTCGTAGAGTGGAATGAGGGAAATTCTATTCCTAAAAGTCGAATCATTTTGTGTCTTAAGGCTTGTAAGATGATAGTCAAGGGTTGTCTATACCATGTTATGAGGGTCAAAGATTTAGAATCCGAGCTTTCTCCTATTGAGTTGGTCCTCGTAGTGAGAGAATTTCCAAAGGTCTATCCTAATGATCTTCCCATGATTCCTCCCAAACGGGAAATTGACTTCCGTATTGACTTATTACCTGATACAAATCCCATTTCAATTCTTCCTTATCAGATGTCTCCGGCCAAATGGAAAGAGTAGAAGGTTCAACTCAAACATTTACTAGACAAAGGCTTTATTCAACCTAGTATTTCTCCTTGGGGTGCGTCGGTGTTATTTGTGAAAAAGGAGGATGGTTCACTTAAGATGTGCATTGATTACCGTTAACTCAACAAAGTCACCATAAATAACAAGTATCCTCTCCGTAGGATTGATGATTTGTTTGATCAACTTTAAGGTACAAGTTACTTTTCAAAAATGAATTTAAGGTCGGGGTATAACCAACTTAGGGTGATTGGTAAAGACATTCCTAAAATGGATTTCCAAACTAGGTATGGTCACTATGAGTTCCGAGTCATGTCTCTTGGGTTGACTAATGCCCCGACAGCATTTATGGACAATGAATAGAGTGTTTCGAGATTACCTTGATGCTTATGTAATTGTCTTCATTAATGATATCTTCGTATATTCTAAGAGTGAGGATGAACATATGGGCCATTTGAGGGTTGTATTTCAACTCCTCAAGGAACAACAACTCTATGTTAAGCATAGTAAGTGTTATTTTTTTTTTAATTGGTTGCATTTCTTGTCCATATTATTCTCAAGTGAGGGTATATAGGACGATTCGAAGAAGACGGAAGCGGTTAGAAATTGTTCGAGACCTCTTACTCCCACCGACATAAGAAGTTTCTTGGGTCTAGCCGGGTACTACAGAAGGTTTGTGGACAGGTTTGCATCCATTGCTTCTCCTTTGACAACTTTGACCCAAAATAAAGTTAAGTTTGAGTGGTCGGAGGCTTGTGAGAAAGGTTTCCAAGATTTGAAATATAATCTTACCTCCACTATGGTGTTGACCTTAATGGAAGGTACTAAAGGTTTTGTGGTGTATTGTGATGCTTCTCGAGTAAGTTTGGGGTATGTCCTTATGCAACAAGGCAAGGTGATAGCTTATGCTTCTAAGAAACTCAAGGTGCATGAGAAGAACTATCCAACACATGACCTTAGATTAGCGGTCGTAGTGTTTGCTTTTAAAATATGAAGGCATTACCTTTATAGTGTTCATGTTAATGTCTATACCGACCACAAGAGTCTTTATTATGTATTTACTCAAAAAGAGTTGAATCTCCGACAAAGAAGATGGTTGGAATTTTTGAAAGATTACGACATGAGTGTTCTATACCACCCCATCAAGGCCAATGTGGTTGTGGATGCTCTAAGTCGTATGACCATGGGTAGTGTGTCTCATATGGATGAAGCCAAGAAAGACCTAGTGAAGGATGTTCATAGGTTGGCTTGATTGGGTGTTCGGTTGGAAGATTTTCTTAATGGTGTCTTTATGGTCCATCATAACTCTGAATCGTCTCTTGTGGTTCAGGTGAAGTCTAAGCAACACCTCGATCATTTGTTGATGGAGTTGAGGGAATTGGTTCTTGGTAAAATGAATGATTCATTCTCCGTGTTCTTAAGTACCAAGGTAGCTTGTGTGTGCCCAATGTTGATGATTTGAGAAATCCAATTCTTGAAAAGCCCATGGATCCCGTTACTCTATTCATCCGGGTGCCACTAAGAGTATGCAACAATCTACATTAATGAGATTGTGAGTCTTCATTGGATCCCTTTGTCCATCATTTCAGATAGAGGTGCTCAATTCACTTCTATTTTTGGAGGTCTTTTCAAAAGGGTTTATGTACTCAAGTGAAGCTGAGCACCGCTTTTCATCCCCAAATGTATGGTCAAACGGGGAGTACCAACAAAACTCTTGAATATATACTTAGATCTTGTGTTATTGACTTCAAGGAAAGTTGGGATGAACACTTGCCTTCGATTGAATTGTCTTATAAAAATAGCTACCATTCGAGTATTATTATGGCACCTTTCATGTAATACCTCTAAAATGAATTAGGTAAAACTAGAGCCTAACATGTTTTTCATGAGGGTATAAGGTCCAAAAATAGTTTATAATGTGGTAATGAGGCAGTATCTAGAGATTTAGGTGAATTGGAAGTCAAACATCGAGGGACGAACAAGACATTCGGCGACTAGTCACCTATACGCCTTATGTGTGTTTATGTCTTATGTGTGTGAATCATGATCTTATGGGGTCATATATGAGTTATAATAGTGTGTATAAGAAGTTTGTTAAGTTTCATGAAGTTTGGAGGGCATACGTCCATGATATTCGAAAGAATTGCCTTGAAATTACCTTGTGTGTCTTAGTATGTTTCGTCAAGTTTTATGTGTTCGTTTTAGATTAAATTGATGTGGGAGGTCCTAAACTCGTATATGATCATATTCAAGTTAGAAAAGTGCGGGAAAAAGTCACCAAGGACCAACCAAGGGTCCTTGAGGAAGGACCCAGCATGGAGCAAAAGGCTGTCTAGACCAGCCCTAACGACGGAGGCAATCGACGGCCAGTAGGATGGTCGATGCCCCGTCTATAGAGGGAGTGGGTCAATACTTAGCCAAGGTATATTGATCTCCCAAAAGCATGTCTCTGAAACAAACGCCAGACAGTCAGGATTGCCCGTCAATGGTTGAACAAGTCGTCGATGGTCAAGCGTTGATTGGGTCGGTAAACCTGTGCAACTTACTATTAAATGTAAGGGTGAATTCACAAATTCACCCCCACATATAAATAATTGTGTAGGAAGTTTCCTAGTACAAATAATTCTGTAGGAAGTTTCCTAAGGGTATACTATGTATTTTAAGAGGGTTTATAAGTTCTAAACACCTAGATGAATTCATTATTCTAAATCAAAACCCAAATTATTACAGAAAATCTCTAGAACTCCATTGGATCCAAAACTCAAGATAGATCTTGGATTGAAGATTTGTTGGTGACTCTTCATCAAATTTGTGGTCTAGCATCAATCAAGGTATGGTTCTTCATTTTTGAAACTCTTTTCTTCATGGAGCACAACTTCAATGTGATTTCTACAGTCTTTCAATGATAAACTTGTCCAATTTTTATATCTATCCTTGGGTTCTTGCATAAAATATTTTTAATCATTATGTATTGATTGAGATGTTAATTTAATGGTTTTAACCTAAATTCTCTATGAACCATGTTATTCATGAACCCTAGTTTTTGACTACTTTGTTGGTGACTTGATTATGTCTTAATGTTATTGAATTCTTATGTACTTTGATTAGGGCTATTTACTTGTGATAGAATCATGTTATAATTGTTAATATTATGCCCTAAATTCATAAATCTATGTTGAATTATCTTTGGTTCATTGTCTATTGTAAGTATGGATTGAATTGGTGATTATGGCTATGGGTAAGGGCCTTTGAGTATCTGTTCGGTGATTTATCTATGGATTGAAGTTGTGAGAGTGGATTGGTGGAACGCTACCCTAATTCTATTTATATTTTGTAGTTTAAGTCTAGAATTATGTTGTTATTGGTATGTTCCACTTATGCAGGCGGTGTTATGTGCTTTACTTGTGAATTATGTGGCCTCGTCGGCGTTAATTTATGAATTATGATGATCATAGACTTGTCGGCATTACTTGATGTATTATGATGATTTTTTTATTTGATTTATGTGAAGTATGATCATATCTATCTATTTCTGAGTAATAAGAAAGTATGTATTCTTCCATTAACATTAGGTGATCATGTTAGATTATGATTGTGTCCGTATGTGTGTAGTCTTAGGGTTGATGCATGATTCTTCGTACTTGGTTATGTGTGTTTTTTTATGGTTATATTGATGATATTATAGTAGCGAATATAGTGACCTATAGATGATGTTGGTTATACCTATGTGTTTCTTGAATGGTATGCTATATGTGAAATATGCATGTGTCTTGTTTTGGTTGACTTGTGTCCCTTACTCGATATATGTATATTGTTAATATGAGTACTTGACTTAGGATGCTAAAGATTCTTATTCTTGTATGTATGATTGACATGTGACCTTGAACATTTCTAAGAAGGTCCTTTACGTGGAACCTTCATCCTAGATAAAAGGTTAAGATATGAAGTTGAAAGTCATAATGGTATCCATCATGCATGAATGGTGGACTTAAGGATTGACTGGCTGGAACGACATGAAATCATCCTTAGGAAAGTCATTGAGCTATCCTCTTGACCATTGTAAGGAAACCCTAACGGACCTCTTTTGTAAGGTGTAATGTGATTGGGTTGTGAACTTTATATGGACCTCTTCCTGTACTCATTTATGTGAATTACTCTATGAGAAAAAGGGCTAGCATCGAGTGACTATGGTTTGGGGAGTAGTTCTAGTTAAGGATGAGACTAGAGTACAAAGAAACCCTTGATATTCTCGAACCATATGCCTACATGGGATGTGTCCAAGTTCTAGCATTGGCAAGTGGAACACCCTCATTTGGCGTAGGTTATAACTTTGGATTCCAAGCCTAGCTACCATGGTCTATGTCGTTTATTGACTATTCTCATCATATGTATACCCACTAGTGTTAGAGAAGTTATATGAAGCTTAGGTGGTGGTATGGGACACTATCTAGACATTGCACGATTAGGCTTTGAAGATGTTAGTGAGTGAGTCCCTAGGTATTCTCTAAGACCATTACTTGAATATCCTTATATGTTGACTGTCTCTTAAGTGAGAAGACTATTACTTGAATGTCCTTATATGTTGAATGTCTCTTGAATGAACTAATGAAGATAATGATTTAGTAAGAAAGCATGTTAAATGAATAAGTACTTACCTAGAGTAGTTTAAGGGTTGTCTAGTTAAGGTGTGAAGGGGGCATAGGAATGGTCACTTCATATATTACCTATCTATGTCTTAAGAGTGACTCCAGATAGGGAAAGTAAATTGGTAAATTAGACATGATCTAAACTTAGGAAGTCTTAAGCATTATTTAGGTAATCTTGGAGAGGGTGTATGGGCGTTCTCTTCTTGAGTTACTTAAGTAAGTCTTTTGATAACCTTTGGGAAGAAGAATGTAATATTGTATGTATGTTATTGTATAAAGTGACAATGATATTATCCTAGGTACTCTAGAGGATCTCTTAAGCGTGTGTGAATGGATTGTATGGGTGGTCGCTTCAAAACTCACTCAAGTGAACCTTAGAGTCACCTTTCGTAATAGGATCTCATATTTATGTGTTTGGTGTATTGTAAGTGTATTTATGTAATTATAGGTGGTCTTAAGGATCATTTAGGTGTGCCTATATAGGGTGTATGGGCGGTCTCTCTTTGTCTTACTTAAGTGAGTCTTAGGATAGCTTTTAGTGAGAGGGTTGTATGCTAAATGGGTTCACTATAATGTTGGGCTTAGTTCACTGTAATATTTCTTAATGTTTGATAAAATGCTTATGTGATATCTTATATGTTTCTAAGGTGCTATATGTTGCTCTTATGCTTGTACCGTGATGTTTTAACCAACAAGAGCATATTTCTCATAAATGTTCATTCTCATGATTTATGCATTAAGTCATACTTGTTACATGTGTTTGTACTAATTCCATACATCTTGTTATATCTTAAGGTGTAGGTGAAAGGTGAGAGGTATCGTGAAGCAAGCTTGGAATATAATTATGGTTCAAGCAAAGTTGAAGTATGTCCTCACTTGACTCGAGGGTATAATCATCTTCAGATTTCTTTTATTTAAAAAGTATTGTAATAGACTAAGTATTTATATATTTGTATTGTATGGGCCGTGTACCAAGTATTCTTGAATTTAATATTGGCATATGTTGAAACTTAATATTTTCCATGATTTTAATATGAAAGACGTTTTAAGATGTTTCATGCGAAAAGTTTTAATTCCGCACTACTTTTCAATACATGTATGTAATGAATGATGTCAAAGGGCTTGTATAAGACCTCCGAGAGGTCAAGTACGCCGTGCCACGACCTAAGAATACCCTAACTCCTAGGGTATACATGTGGGTTGTGATATTTCAAGGAACTCTATGGTAGAAAATGTAGATATCTGGTAGGGTGGTTTGAGGTCGGTGAGTCCTCACTCCTTGGTTCCGAACTAATCTATGAATCTTTGGATAAAGTTAATATGATAAGGAATAGATTGAAAATGTCCCATAGTTGGAAAAAATCTTATGTCGACAATAGGAGGAGAGACCTTGAAATAGAAGTGGGTGATAAGGTGTATTTGAAGATATCACCTATGAAAGGGGTGATGAGATTCGGCAAGAAGAGAAAACTTAGTCCCGGTATGTGAATCCCTATGAAATATTGCAACGGGTTGTCAAGGTTGCATATGAGTTGAAATTACCTATTAAACTAGCTTCGGTTCACTTAGTATTTCATGTATCCATGCTTCAAAAGTGTACTGAAGGACTATGACACCCCGAGTCCATTCTTACTATTGAAGGACTAGGTTTGGATGAGGGTCTCTCCTATAAAGAGGTACCAGTGGAAATCATTGATCGTCAAGTTATGAAGTTGAGGAACAAAGAGGTGGCCTCCCTAAAAGTTCTATGGAGGAACCACCGAGTTGAGGGTGCAACATGGGAGGCCGAGGCCGACATGAAGTCCCACTATCCTCATCTTTTTCCTACATAAGGTCAGTATTTCCTCTTAATAATAAAAATAAAGAATAATGTGCATTTGACTTGTCTTCTAAATAGGTGCATGTTTTGGTAAAGGTTTGTACCAAAAATGACTTTTCATGAAAAAGTTTTTTGTGTTAACTTGCACTTATATGTGAAATGTGAGTATATTTTGCCTCTTGAGATTTAATTGTTTTGTTGTTGTGTTGTGAAGAATGATAGAATGGTAAATCTTTTATGTATTTTGATCTCATGTTAATAATGAGAAGGTAGTTTCTCATTGCGTGTCATGAAATGTTGGTCTCTTATATATTGCAATTGTGAATTAAGTTGCTATATGTAATGTTATGTTTATGTGTTAAATGGAGTTGTGAAATACTCCTATGAGATGTGACTCATGATGATTATATGTTGTTAATGGTTGGTCTTCTAGTATTGAGTCTATCCTTTTCCTCTCAAAAAGATTGTAATGTCATTTGGGGGCTAATGTCCTAAGGGGGGGATAATGTAACACTTCGGAAGTTCCATGACTTAGACTAGAGCCTCCCCTATTCGATAATGGTTAAAATGACATATCCATAAGTATACTAATGTAATAAAGGTTATTTGGGAGTATTAGAGCATAAACGTCAAGGGACAGCCATGAAGTTCGGAAACTGGTGCAAGTTGATTTGGTAAACGTCCTTAGGTCTTGTGAAGGTTTGGGAGTGTTATATGAAGTCTAAAACTTGTAAAAGACTTTAAAAAGGTAAAATTATTTATATATGATCGAAACGTCCAGGTCTAACCCCTCTAGAATCGCATTAGGGGTCAACGAAGAGACCCCACCTTTGGCCAAGCAAGCTGCCCAAGGAGCAGCCAATTGGCCTTAGAAATAGGTCCGCGTTGCGGACATGGTCCCCTAAGGACCAAAATTCTTGGTCCGCGTCGCGAACACGTAGAAGACTCCTCTAGAAATTTGATTTATAAAATCTTGCAGGAACAGCTCCGCGATGCATACTTGTTTCCCGATGAAAATTTGAAATTTGAAATTCAAGTTTGACTTCATTAAAAGGTCAATATAAGTGAGGGGTCTTATGGGTATTTTATGGGAGGATTATATATTGATTTTCAATCAGTTTTACCTAACATTTACCCACTCAAATCAAATCCCCAAATCAAAACCCAAAAGCTCTCACCTCTCTCTACTTTCTCTCTTTACTCATCCTTCTTTGAAGAACAATGATGCTTGAAGAAGAAGACAAAGTCTTCAAGTTTCATACTCAATTTTTGTGGATAAAGTTTCATTAAGGTATGGGTTCTTCACTATTGGAATTCCATTCTTCAAGAAGTCCTTTCAAAGTTGATTTCTAAGTCACCAATAGGGATTTTCTATACAAATGGGTTCTCTTCTAAAATTGAAATTAATGATTGATTATGAAAAATTGTGATTACCTATATCTAATTAAGTATATATTGTTGAGTAATTTATGTTGATTAATGGTAAATTTGTTTGATTCATGTCCTCTCCCAAATTCCACAAAATCTTGGATTTTGCATGTGAACTAATGAAAATTGAAGAATGTATTGATTGTTAGACTTTTCATAACTATTCTAATTCATTCATGGACTCCCTAGGGTCATGTATTGTTCGTATTGGATCTATTTCTTGAATAATTCATGACGAACCCTTCTCCCTAACCCTAGTTATGAATTGAAGTTTATTTGAATAGTCATGATACAATTGACTTAGTTCTTGTATAGATTTCTATTATATGATGTTATTAAGCCTATTGATGGGTCAATATGGTTTGTTGATAGTAAGACCATTGAATAAGGCCTATGAAGGTGAATTTTTAATACATTGTGATCTTGAATCCTTTACTTCTATTGTGATGGATTATACTTGATGATGAAGTTCAACTGAAATATTAGATTTGATTAGATTAAGTAGGTGATGGTATGATGAATATTATTAAAATGTCTTGACTATATGAATTGTGAGATGATAATTAAGGTATGATGATATATGATTGATTGTGAATAACTTATGTGTCTTACCATGATATGACTATTCTATGTTGATCTCACAAATGAACGGTTGTTATGAAAGGACATTCTCATGTAATCCCTAATGACCTAATGACTATGAATATACAAGGGGTTAGTCTCCAATGGCCTATACTAAGTTATGATCTTAATGGATGACTCAAAGATATTTCAAAAGGGACTTTAGCTTAGCACCAAGTGAACTACTAGCAATATGTGACCCTTCCCAAGTAGGGAAGGTGAGTTCACTATGTTCTCATAAGATAGAGATTGCAATGCCAATAGCATAAAGAGGGTCTCTAATAATTATCCTAGTTGTTGAACTATATTTCCCCATAGGAATACTAGCTAGTGGATACACCTAGAAAGCTATGTTTATGTTTTGGTTCTACCTTTGCAACTAGACCACCTTCTTTCGGTGTAGGGTTTCATGACACCGGATTCCACCTTTAGCTCATGTCGTCTATGTCGGTTAAGGAAATTATTCCCGAAAGTAAAATGAATGACTTAGGTAAATGACGATAGACATTTATTAGGATGACTTGAGGGGTTTACTTAGGATAGTAGGGGTATGGCACTCTACCTAGACATTGCACAAGTTTACTCTAAAGGGAGTCCTAGGAGATGATCTTATGCATTATGATATCATGAAATGTATGATGTTGACTTTATATGATGATACACTTATATGATGTTGGCTATATTGATGAACATGATGTGGGTCTAAATTGTTATATGTAGTTATGACTACCTACGATGATATATGTTATATGAAGCAAAGCATTACATATGATATCCTAGCTTGTTTACTTTTTTATGTGAGGTTATAGGGCTTCACATGAGCATTGCACTTGTAGGATTGGGATGGGTTTGTTGGTAAGGGTTTTGTATGTTATGTTGATATGAACTATTGAACATGAAATATTGATGTTGTCTTTGGGTTTGAACATGTCTTATGTTATTGTGGTCCTTATATTGTATTTGCTATCTTGTTTGTGCATTTAATGCTTTCTAATGACTTAGCATGTTTTCTAAAGTAATAGTCCATTTTATGCATGCTTTCAAATTTTTATGTGCATTTACCCATACTTAGTACAAGTGGTTGTACTAACCCATATTTCTATTTTTTTTACAAATATGTATGTTCAAACCGTTGAATTCTAGGAGGCCGATTGAAGAAGACTTGGAATCTTTTTCTTCCAAATGTTGGTAGGTCCTCATGTTCTAGGATTATGCCTTTTCTAGCGTTGTAGTTGTATTGTCTAGTGACATTGTTCTTTCCTTTATTGTTTCATACATTGTTGTAAGCCTATATGGCACATTGAAGGTGTATTGGCTAAGTCCAGATATTGTACTCCTTTAGATAGGTTTATTTGACACGATATTATTAGACTATCTTATGTGTATTGGTTATGTTGTGTCAAAGAGAATCCTAAGTGAACTTCCTATCTGAGGAGCCTATCTAAACTTCATATAAGTAGTATGTGAGAGGTCTATGTAAACCTCACTATGTATATGTAAATGTTTTAATTTTTCCGCATTTTTTACCTATGACATGTAATGATGAATGCTAAGGGCTAGTCTAAGCTCTCTTCAAGGACGATAAAGCTGGTTACATCTAGGAGGTTCTACTCAAATGTGACAATCACAATTATACCATATCTTAATCAAAAAACCATTGAAGAACACGAATAAGAACCTCGACCAATCACTATCTCAACACAACACTAACCACATAAGCATTTAATTACAGCAAATTTCAGTGGAATTACACGGCGCACAAAGGTTTAAACATACCTCATACTATTAAATTCATACCTCATACTATTAAATTCAAATATTACATGGTAAGTATGGATTTATATCTACACAACATAAAAACCTAACCTACTTGGGCGCCAAATAATTTGTACGGAGTATTGATGTTGTTTCCAGCTTTACGGATTTGCTATGGTGAATCTTGTCATGATTTTGCAAGTTTCTATCATACCCATGCTAGAAAGCTCCCTCTCTTTCTTTAAAAAATTGAAATAACTTGTTTGGAGTTTCTACGGTAATTTACGACTTATTAGGTTATTTTAGAAATATGAAAAAATAAGAATTTCTTGTAAACTCAGATTCTGCCTCGCCAGTACCGTTTGTAACACCTCCAAAACAACTTAGGTGAAACTAGAGTCTAACGCTTCTGTCATAATGTTTTGAAGTTCTAAAATGGGTTATAACGAGTTTAGGAGGTAATGGTAAATGTTCTATGTGTTTGGAGGTCAAGCGTCCCTGACGTTCGAAACGTTTGCCTTGAAATGACCTTGTGTGTCTTAGTATGTTTTGTCGAGTCTTACTTGTTCATTTTCGATGATATTGATGTGAGATGCCCTAAACTCGTATACGAGCATATTCAAGTTGGAAACGTCCAGGTAAAATTCCCCAAGGACCAACCAAGGGTCCTTGAGAAAGGACCCATCTTTGTTGCCAAAACTGCCTAAGGCAGTCCACCTACGGAGGCAATCGACGCCCAGTAGGTTGGTCGACACCCCGTAGGTGGAGGGCGTCTATGGGGAATTCGGCATGGTAGCTTGTCCTTCCAAAGGCCAGCATCTGACCCAAACCACGGACCAGCAGGATGGTCTGTTGGTTGGGTGACGCCCCGTCGATGGGCAAGTATAGGTGAGTCTGCAATTTCGCCTGCTTCACTGTAAAGTAAAGGAACCCCACGTCCAAATAAATGTTTAGGAGGTTTCCTAGGGGTATTTTGGGTATTAAAAATAGTTTTGTATGTCTTAAACAGATAGATGAATTCATTATTCCAAATCAAAATCAAAATTCTCTAAGAAATTCTCTAGAACACTATTGGAGTCACAACTCAAGATAGAGCTTGAATTGAAGATTGGTTAGTGATTATTCATCAATTCTTCATCAAATTCGTACTCTAGCATCAATTGAGGTATGACCTACATCCTTGAATCTCTTTTCCTCAAGGATCCAAACTTCAAAGTCTTTCAAAGATGAACTTGTCCAATTTTGTAATTTATCCATGGGTTCTTACATAAAATGTTTTCAATCATGTATATTGATTGAATTGTTGTTAATTAGATTATTTTGACCTAAAAACTCTATGAACCCATGTAATTCATGAAACACTAGATTTGACTACTTTGTGAGTGAATTGATTATGTCTTAATGCTATTGAATTCTTATGTAGTTTGATTAGGCCTATTGTATTATGATAGAATCATGCTAGAATTTTTAGTTTGATGACCTAATTTCATAAATTCAGGTTGTATTATCCTTGATTAATTATGTTTTTTGATTATTGGGTGGAGTTGTCAACTATGGCCACTGATAAGGGCCTTGGTATAATTTGTTGGATGAATTGGCTACGGATTGAAGTTGTGATGTTGGATTTATGGTATGTTTATATAACTATATCTAAATTATGTAGTATAGGCTTTAGATAGTGATGATGGTTGGTATAGTCCACTTATGGTGGCGGTGCTTATGTAATATACTTGTGACTAATGTGACCTCGTCAATATTACTTCAAGTATTATGTCCTTATCATGTTATGACTTGATTATGTGGATATTATTAATGGCATGATAACTTATGTGTTTATGTGGAGTCAATGCATGATTTCTTATAGTTGATGATGTATGTATCTAGTAGATTATGGTGTAGTCATTATGTGGATTGCTTAATGCTGAAGTATGATGTTTCTTGATAGACTATATGATACTTGTAATAATTAAATTGATAATATTATAGTAGTGAATAGTAGGGTGGCCTATAGATGATGTTGGTTATGCCTATGTGCTCGTAGAATGATATGTTATATGTGAAATATGTGTGTGTCTTGTTTTGGTAGACTTGTGTCCCTTACTTGATATATGTACGATGTAAATATGAGCTATTGAATTGGTATGCTAAAGCTCCTCCTTATTCTTATATGTGTGATTGACATGTGACCTTGAACATTGTTAACATGGTCCTTATGTGGAACCTTCAACCTAGTTAGAAGGTTATGATATCCTTGAAGTTGAAAGTCGTAATGGTATCTTACTTGTGTGAATGGCGGACTTAGGGTTGATTGGTTGGAACGGTATGAAATCATCCTTTAAAGTCATTGAGCTATCCTCTAGACCATTTTAGGTAACCTTAGTTTACCCTCTTTGGTAAGGTGTAATGTGATTGGGTTGTGAACTAGATATGGAACCTCTTCATATTCTCCTTTATTGAAATATTCTATGACAACAAAGGCTAGCACCCAGTGAATATGGTTTGGAAGTATCTCTTGTTAAGGATGAGGCTAGAGTACAAAGAAACCCTTCATGTTCCGTAACATTGGAAGTAGCTCTTGTTAGGTTGTGAACTAGATATAGAACGCCATTTCACACTCCGGGAGTGCCATATCTTCTAGGGTGTGCTCTCGGGGTGTGAAAAAGTTGGTATTAGAGAATATGTTAGAAAGTAGTCATAGGAATCAAAAAGTCTCATAAAGCCACGTCTAGTAGAGTGTTGATCATCAATGTGTGTCGCAACACATTTATGAGCGAAAGGCTATAGGACGATAGAGTTTCACTTTCTTCATCAATATTGTGTTGTGCCTATAGAGTTGAGGTTGTAAGTTTCTCTTCTCTTGTGTTTTTAAGAAGATAAATACCAGAAGGATGGCCTCTAAAAGGTTGGAAGAAGGACGGGTGAATGAGGAAATTCCTTCTCATGTTTACCAAGTTCTTCAAGGTGCTCAAGGGGATCAAGGTTCTAATGGTGTTCAAGTCCCTATTGGAGGTCAATGTAATTAGGTTCCGGTGGTTCATCCGAAAATGACTAATGGGGAGGTTAGAGAGGCTTTACTTGATTTAACCCAAGCCATGACTACTCATGTGAATAGGGGTATTGAACCTAGAGTGAATGTTGTAGAGAGTACTATGACATCTATATTGAAAGATTTTGTAAGGATGAATCCTCCTATTTTTCTTGGCTCTAATGTGGGAGAGGATCCCAAATAATTTCTAGATGGTGTGTATAAGGTGTTGAGTGTCATGGGGGTGACTTACAGGGAGAAGGAAGAGTTAGCTTCGTACCAATTGGGGAGGTTGCTGAAATGTGGTACACTCAATCAAAAGATAATAGGTCAGGTTAGTCGGGTCCTATAGACTGAAAAGAGTTTGCGGAGTCTTTATTAGGAAAGTACTTTTCCCATGAGAGGAGGGAGGTGAAGGTTAAAGAGTTCATTAATCTCAAGCAAGGTAATATGAGTGTTGATAAGTATTACTTGAAGTTCACTATATTGTCTAGGTATGCTTCATCCTTGGTGTCTAACCCTTGGGATGAGATGAGTAGATTTGTGACCGGTGTTGCCGACCTTGTGGAAGAAGAGTGTCGTACGGCCTATCCATGGTGACATGAACTTGGCTAGACTCATGGTGTATGCTCAACCCATGGAGGAGTCGACACTTAGCAGGATTGCTATAAACTTGAAGAGAAGTGAACCAAGTGAGCAAAAAAAAACCTAGGTTCAAGAAGAGGGATGAAATTCAATATTAACCTATAGATCCTAAGGCCAAACTTGAGAAGGGTAGTGGTTCTCAAAATGGTAAGCCTACTTGTGCTACTTGTGGGAAGAAGCACTATGATAAATGTCTAGTTGGTACCAGGAATTGCTTTGGTTGTGGTGAGGATGTACATATGGTGAGAGATAGTCCTATGATTGCGTCTAGTGGAAAGAAGGGCAAACAAGTTCCTCCAACTGTTCCGCATGATGATGTCCCAAGGAAGAATCACTTTTATGCACTCCGGGCTAGAGGATCAAAGCCGGACGATGAAGATGATGTTAAAAAGATATAGCATTTTTATTTTAGTATTTATGAGTTTCTTTTAAGTAGGTGAGTATTGATTGATTTTCTCATTTCTTCTATTCAACTCAAGCTTTAGAGATAAAAAGTCATAGTTGCATGTTACATTGTTGCATTGTGTTTAGGAGTCTTATTGGAATTCAATTTCATTGATTTCTTGCATTGTGAATTTCATGAAGTTATTATAATGTGGTACAATTATTTTTTATGGTTATATCCCTTATATTATCATTCTTTCATCATTAATTGTTTAAGAGTTGCAGTTTAAAAATTTTGAAGGATGTTCACCCTAATGCTTGACTGCTTACTGTAAGATTTTTGAAAATTTGACTAAATTGTTCTTTTGTTCAAAATTGTTGTATTATGTATATAATTGATGTATATGAGCATTATAATGAATAAATAAGGATTTCTTGCTATTTGAAATGAAGAATGTGAGTCTTATTGCATAATGAGTCATAGATTTGTTTCTATCCTCATTATGTGTTTTGAGTCTCTAAAAGTATGTGAAAAATTGGTGTTCTTCATTATTTTGTGTTGTGTAGGGTGCATTATGGTTATATCGTGCTAGTCTTCAGTTTGTTATCTCTTGAAAGTGTTAAAAGAAGCAAATGGCATTCGAGGACGAATGGTGTCCTAGTGGGGGAGATTGTAACACCTATGAAAAAACATAGGTGAAACTAGATCCTAAAACTTGTGTATTAATGTTTTGAAGTCCTAAAATGGGTTATAATGAGGTTAGGAGGCAGTGGGTAAAGTTTCATGAAGTTTGGAAGTCAAACGTCCAAGAACGTCCATGACGTTCGAAAGGTTTGCCTTGGGACGACCTTGTGTGTCTTAGTATGTTTCTTTGAGTCTTACGTGTTTGTTTTGGATGAAATTGATTTGAGAGGTCCTAAACTCTCATACGAGCATATTCAATTAGGAAACTTCCGGACAAAATTCCCAAGGACCAACCATGGGTCCTTGAGAAAGGACCCATCTTGGTGGCTAAAACTACCTAAGGCAGTCCCACCTACAAAGGCAATCGACGCCCTGTAGTTGGAGGGCGTCGATGGGGACTTAGGTGTGGGATCTTGGCCTTCCAAAGTCCAGCCTCTGACCCAAACCACGGACCAGCAAGACGGTCCGTTGGTTGGGTGACACCCCGTCGATAGGCAAGCGTAGGTGACTCTGCAATTTTGCCAGCTTCACTGTAAAGTGTACTAATTCACTCCACATCCAAATAGATGTTAGGAGGTTTCCTAGGGGTATATTAGGTATTATAAATAGTTTTATATGATTCAAATGTTGCTACATATAATCAGCTATAGCAACATATGACTCAAATGTTGCTACATAAAATCATCTATAGAAACATATGACTCAAATGTTGCTACATAAAATCATCTGTAGAAACATATGAGTCAAATGTTGCTACATATAATCATATGTAGCAACACGTGTCACATGTTGTGACGGACGAATGTTGCTACATATAATCAGTTGTAGCAACATATGACTCAAATATTGGTACATAAAATCATCTGTAGAAACATATGACACAAATGTTGCTACATAAAATCATATGTAGAAACATATGACACAAATGTTGCTATATATAATCATCTGTAGCAACATATGACTCAACTGTTGCTACATAAAATTATCTGTAGAAACATATGAGTCAAATGTTGCTACAGATAATCATATGTAGCAACATATGCCACATGTTTTGACGGATGAATGTTGCTACATATAATCAGCTGTAGAAACATGTGACTCATATGTTGCTAAATATAATCAGTTGTAGCAACATATAACTCAAATGTTGCTACAGAAAATCATCTGTAGAAACATATGAGTCAAATGTTGCTACAGATAATCATATGTAGCAACATATGCCACATGTTGTAACGGATGAATGTTGCGATATACGCATCAACTATACCAACATATGTAACCAATGTTGCTACAGGCGAATCATCTGTAGCGACATATGCCAAATGTTGTGACAGACAAATTGATAAAATAAACATTGTCTTTAATAACATTGTCTTTAAGATAAAATAAAATAAGATTGATAAATTAAATATTGTCTTTAATTACAAGCATAATTCCAAGGCTTTAAGCTCTGAGATATTATCGCATAAGCCCAAATATATTGCATCAGTTCAATTAGATTGTCACATAACAGTGAACTGGGTGGATGCAATTCTGTTCGACTAATCAAATGCTCAATGAATGCAATGGAATATGACCCGCACGCCGATCCACTTGCATTTTGTACCATTGGTTCTATTCGACCGTTAAATTACCATGGTTGAGTGAGCAACTTCTTTGGCAAATGATTCATTATTCATCTTTACTTCAGCAATTTAGGCAGCAATTTGAAGACAGCTTGTATGAGTGTGAAAAACTTGTCATGTTCCGTAACCACCAGGTTGCAGTCATAAACATTGATCAATCCCTCGTGCAAGAGAATCTCGAGAGTCATGAAATGGTTACCCGACGTGTTCATGACTGTCAAAATCCTTTTTGCATCAATCCAATCCATGCCTCCAGGAGTTGGCCTAATACCCCTGACATAGTCAATCATATCATCATCCCATACAAAGTCATCTAGTAACTGACTCTTGCTTTTGCCACCTGACATTGTTGCCTCATCGCTCATTTGATTATATCTATGTAGGAAGTTTGTATAGAAGTTGAGATCAAAGATTCTATCTCTTGGATCATAGTAGTCCGGGTATTTCCAATGCCTCTGACGCATGAGGTTAAGGATTTCGTCAATATACTAAAATAAAAAATAATACTAAATAGTTAGGAAGAGTAGTCACTGAAAAGACATAAAAAAAAGTTAATAAATATAAAAAGTAGGATTACCCAGTCTTCCCACCAAACTGTTAGGCTTGTCATGTTTCTGAAATCTTGACAGGTAAAAACATGCATGTCGTATTCCATGTGGATATCCTTTACACCGGTCACCTTAATTACTGATTCTTTTTCAGCTACAGATAAACGCCTATAGATATTCAACTTTTTATACTCCGTCACCACTTCCTCCATTACGGCCCTTGGAATTTCTCCAAACATCTTCCTCTTCAAATTTTGCATTTCCTTGACAAATGATTCTTTTCTCCGCTTGGCCTTTGCAGTGTATGCACGTCGCACATTCTTTGATACAATGCCCTTCACACCCCTCTTATTTTTTAATTCATTAACAGTTTCACTCAATTTTGGTAGATACATGATAGATTCTTCATCATGTTTCTTACACTTCTCACAGAGAAAGCCACAACATCGTCTACAAGAGGTAGACCCTTCGTGTTGTCCTGCACCAGCAGCAGTAGCAGCAGCAACACCAACACCAGCACCATCATCAACACCAACACCAGCACCATCATCAGCAACAGTACCATAAAAAACAACTAATTCATTAATGACTTTATTAAGAACTCTCTCTCTTTTGATGGTTGTTGCTCCATCCAACACCATTTTAACTCTATGCACAACAGGAACAAAATTGGTTTCAACCAACCCTAGAGTTATTAGATATGACATTTGCAATTTCTCTTTTAATGGGGTAATCCATGGATAGACAACCTAAAATTCTAAAAATAAGTCATCAGTAAGAAATATCTGTTGCTACAGATGAATTGTTTGTCGCAACATGTGTCACAAATATTCCTAAAGATGATACATCTATAGCAACATGTGTCACATGTTGCAACACATCACTCGTTTGTAGCAATATTTGTGTCACATGTCGCAACATGCGAGTCATCTGTAGCAACATTTGTGTCACATGTTGCAACATGCGAGTCATCTGTAGCAACATTTGTGGCACATGTCGCAACACATGATTCGTCTGTAGCAACATTTGTGTAACATGTAGCAACAGATGAATCATCTGTAGCAACACGTGACACAAATATAGCAACATATGCCTATATACTAATGATAACTTACTGCATCAAAAGGAGGGTTAAAAAGATTCTGGAATATGCCCTTCTTTGGTATTTTTTGTTCTTTCCATCAACCATTTCATCATCCTTGGGGATAATCTCTCTTTTTCTGCAATTACTTAATGGGTCAAATAAGGAATGACTTCAAATGTCAGGCCTGTAAAAAAGTATAACTTGTCAATAATCAAATGTTGAATTATTACTTAATATAATATAAAAAGATTAAAAACATTTAGCTTTACCATGAACGCCTATGGAAACCCAAACAAGTTACTGGTCTTTTCTCCTAAAGGACTCAACACGTAGTCGACAGTTAGATGAAAGCTCTCATGACCCCATGGGTAGTTCTTGAAAGTTTCAATATCCTGACAGAAGTTGACACACTTTAAAAGTATGTTGTTGCCCGGATTCTTCGGCAAAAAGTATATTATGTGTAAATCAAAGTAAGCACAATGACTCCTTGTGCTTCCTTGGTGTATCCTCCCGTTCCAACGAACTTAATAAGTAAGAATTTTTAAAGCTTTTGCCAACAAGGGACATCAAGTCCTGTTCCTCAGTTGGGAGTGACTATTGTCCTGCTTCTTTTACTTCTTAAACTACTTTCTTTCGTTGTGGTTCTATTTTAACAATGTATTTAGGGATGGGCTCAACAGGAGGATGACATTTTAGCCCTGTAACTACGGCAAACTCTCTTATGCCAAAGAAAACTGGCATGCCACAATAATTAATTAGAATCTCATCCTTCTTATTGGGATTTTCAAAAATGAACCTTCTTTTCAAAAGTTCATACACGATGGTCATTTGAAAACGCGGAAGTGGATCAATGGGTAAACCAAAAAAATGACCAAAATAGTTATTTCTGAAAAAAATCTTCCAATTGATTTCTCTTGAGGATATCTCTTAATTTGATGAAAGGTCTTCCCAGGACTGACTTAATAATGTTGTCACCATTAGTATCAGGCTGCAGATGCACAGGGAAAGTGTCTGCATTGATGATTTTAATCCCATCATCACCACTAGCATTGAACTCTTCATGAAGTTCTTGTTCTTCTTCATGAACTTCATTTATTTTTTCTTGTTGTGCCACAACTACTACTTCTGTATTTTCCCCTTCTTCTTCCTGAGCTTTATTTATTTTCCCTTGTTTCTCAACCTCTTCTTGTTTTCCATCTTCTTCCTCCACTACTTGTCTTTGTTCATATTCCTTTTGACAAAATTCTACTTCTGCTTGAGAAGAAGAAACAACTTTAGTTTCAAGATTTTCTAAAAGTGTAGTATTTTCATTCCTCTTCCTACCAATTTTATACCTAGCCTTCTTCTGGATCTTTGTTTGGTCAGATGTATCAGTATCAAGTTTTCTTTTGACAAGAGTCATTATATTTGTATCTGCAACCACAAGTCAGAGCAGGGTAATAAGGATATAAGCAAGGAAATGTATTTCAAACCCTAATTAAATATTACCTGATAAGTTATATATCAAGGATAAAGTAGAAATTATGAGGACAACACAACACCAACTTTGTTGTAGAAAATAATCTGTGAGAGAAGTAAGAGAACGAGAAGTGTACTGTACTGGCAAAGGGAGAGGAGAGAAGAAACCTGAAATTAATTATTAGTATAATAAATAAATAAATCTTGGAATATGAAATGACACATTTATAGAAGAGAGGAGAGAGGAGGAGAGAGGGGAGAGGAAAATGAAAATTAAAGTCGTTTATTTTTTTTTAATTAGGACAATTCAAACTGTGATTTATGTTGCCACATACATATTATATGTTGCTACATATATACGATCTGTTGCCACATATAATCTTGTCGCGTTTATTACTACAGGAATTACATATGTTGCGACGCATATACTATCTGTTGCTACAGATGATTCGCTCTGTTGCCACATATAATTTTGATCCTTTCCATCATAATTGACATTTGTTTAAACAAAATCGAAATAATCATTAAAAATATTTTAATATATAACCACCTATCTAATCAATGGTTGTAAACACAGCATTTTCATCGATCTTAGCTTTTTTTTAGTTCTACGCATCTCTGCGTCTTCATTGTCACTAACATAACCATTTTGAGCCTTTACAATTCCATAATTCTATAGGAGTGAAGAATATCTCAAGCGAAGGGTGACAGCACTAATTCCACATGATGGTACTTGTAATCCATCACTCAAATACTCAGTGTATGCTGCAACAAAAATTTCACAATCTCTGCATGGTATATCATCAATCAGAAAATATAATAACATCACATTTCGATAGTCGGAATGTAAAATAATATTGTGATACTTAAAGACTACTTCATTCTTGTTGGGCAATACCAGTAACATGAATGACTTCGAATGAGTGAGATTTGTTCTTTTCTTGGTAACATTTAAGAACAGACCAGTTGATTCGCTCATTTTCCTCAAAAAATTCACTCAACTCAAGGTACTTTGGCAACATTGTAGCCATCTTTTGAATCTCGGAGGACAGTTTTCTATTAGACCTATTTGAGTACATGGAATCATACACTTTTATGCACCGTTCCTTCAATGCAACGACTGCCAAAATCCAATGGAATTTCGCATTATTATCTATAGGGACATAAACATCATCCGTCAAGTGCCAAGGCATTCCAGAAGGTATAACATACCCTTTCATTATGCCAATGATTTTATCCTCATATTCACTAGAATTGTCAATGTCTGTTTTGAACAAACAACTAGTGGTGGTATATTGATATTTAGAATGAATCTGTTGCTTCGACTTCTTACGCAAATAGTAAAATATGACATCAACATACTGCATACTTAGATGAAATAAGTGTATCAATTTAATTGTATATATTAATGTACTAAACAATACATATAAAAGTGGACATGAATTTACCTCATCATTCCAGCACCTATTGGGTTGAGACATTACGTAGAACCAGTCCTTATTCATTGGAAATGCAACTACTAAATCAAGTTGGCCAAATTCAAGTTTTGAGCAGTTGGTTAAGTAGTGATCCTCCTTGTTTCCTTTGCAATTGTGTAATCATTATAAATCATTATCTATTGGACAACAAGAAGAAATTCTAATAATAGTTGAACGACCTTACTTTACTTATTTTTTTGCATGATGCTTGTAAAGACCCTCGTTTATCCATTGCGAGAAAGATGGCATTTGTTCAGTTGGACCCTCGCTGTCAATGTTAAAACCTTTAAATGGATATTGTCGCTTCACATCACAACTGACAACTTCGACTTTCTTCCCTTTCTTTTTCCCTTTCACTTTTTCTTTCTGCTTCACCTTCTCCTTCTCCTTCTCTTTCTGCTTCTCCATATCCTTTGCCTTCTTTTTCTTCTCCTTCTCCTGTTTTGCCTTCTTCTCCTTCTCCTTCTCTTCTTCTTCTCCTTCTCCTTCTCCTTCTCTTGTTTTGCCTTCTTCTCCTTCTCCTTCTCTTCATTTGCCTTCTTCTCCCTCTCCTTCTCCTCCTTTGCCTTCTTTTCCTTCTCCTCCTTCTCCTCCTTTGCCTTCTTCTCCTTTTCTTTCTTCTCAATAATCATCAAAATTGTTTGAGAAATAGATTTTTTCAACCTTCTACATCTCAAAGGTTGTGAAGTCTTCTTGGATCTTTGCACATCAATATTATGAGACATTTCCTGAAAAATATCAGAGAGTTTTTTTAACACGACTAATAAAATAATCATGTTGCTGCTCATATTCTTCGCATAGACAAAAAGAGGATTTCATGAGATTCTTGTATCATTTCATCTACAAGGTAAATAAAAAAATATTGAGATTTTACAATTCATTATAAAATAATAATAGTTGTATGTTGCAATCGATAGATAGTCTGTTGCAATAAATTAACATTATGTTGCACATATGTACCTGCTGTTGCGCAATATATACATCTTATGTAGCGACTGATGCATCATATGTTGACACATATGTACAGATTATTGCAACATTTGAATCATATGTGGCAACAGATGACCAACATATCACTAAAAATGTGGCAACATACGCTATATATATCTTGGACGCCTGAACAACACTATATTTCTAAAATCATATCAACAAAATGGCCAAACAAAAGAATAACAACAACAAAAGAAAATGACTTTTCACTGAATGACAACATTACAGATACATTTCCTCAAAATAAGGATTTTTTGAGTTGACTGATTTTCTTTCAAAAATGATAAATATTACACCATTATGTCGATTATTCAGTTTTTACACCTACAAAACATTTTGTTGTTCATTAATCCAAGAAAAATACTTCAAAAATTATAAAGTATTTCAAAAAATAACTTATCCATTTCTAGTCAAACACGATTATAAATCAGAAAGATGAGAGAGTAATGGAGGTTGGAGAGGAAGAGTAACGACTGCAGAGGAAGAGTAACGACGGATTTCTAAATTTCTAAAGAAGAAGATGAAGAAAAGAAGAGAAAAAAGAGAGGAGGGAAGATGAAATTTTTTTTCTTTTTAAATGATTTGATTTGAATTATAAAAATATATTTTTTTATATTTTATAAAAAATTAAAAGGTATTAAAAATTAGTTAATTACATTTTAAATAGAATTTGACCGTTTATTGATCAATCTTTCGCCAAAAACATAAACGAGCTTATTTGACACCTTTGGCTTAATTTTCTCATCTTACTCATTACACATCCAAAAGAGTGGCACACATGTCAACCACAACACCGCCGTCACCGCCACAGCGTCTGGCTGCACTTCCTTGCCATACCTCAAACAAATTGCGTAATTATACACCCATCCAATCCTTCAACCGTAAGGATTTTTCCATTCGATGTGAATTCGAGAATAGTCAAAGGTGGACGGTTGGTTGTGTTTCGGGCACTGATCCAATTCATATTATTCTAAAACCTCCTTCCATTCCAATGACTTCAGCTGCTGTTTTAGGTTCATCTGGGAAGAATTCTAAGAGAGTTTGCTTATTCTATTGCAATGAAATGAAGGACCTTGCGGAGAGAATCGCTTCCCAATCCGACGCCATTGAGCTTCGTAACATCACTTGGAGGTATGATTTTCCCCTAACTACTTTCCTTTGGAATTTAATTTAGTATGTTTAGGCTTGAAATTGTTGGAAATCAATTATTTGTCCTTCCTATCAAATATCTGACATTCTTATTTTATATAATGTTACAAATTTGTAGAATTTAAAATATAGTTTCATTTAGCAAATTTTTGTAGTAATATCATGTTTTTTTCATTCAATTTTGATTGAGTGCTGAGTTTAGCATACATTTGGACTTGTATAATTAATTAGTGATTGTGGAAGATACATTGAATATGCAATTCGTTTGCTGAGAAATAAAAATGATCCATGTATGAAAGTTTCATAAATAGAACACCATATCAAAATATAAAATTTAATGGCATTGATCATATGTGATGTTTCACAATAGAAAGTGTTTAGGATGGAGAGACTAACACTTGAAGACCTAGAATAAATAAAGGGAAACAATCTCGTTGAATTAGTTGAGATGCGTGTAAGCTGGCCCAGACGCCACAATTATCAAATAAAAAGTGGTGGTGGGTGGGGTATCTCACCAGCATTTATTAAGGGATCTATACTTGACCAGAACTTTTAACTGTTTGGCTAATTTGTTGTTCCAATGCATGCTATACAAATACAAAGTATACAATTGCGTCAATTTTAGTGTCACATTAAATGGGGGCAAAGGAAGTACAAAATTTGTCCTGATTACTATGTCTGTGAGGATAGTTTTTGATAAATGGAATTTTGCCTGCTTATTATGATATTAGAGTTTCAGTCTTAGCAATTTACTAATATGCTTGTCAACATAGTTTTGAACTAAAAGTTCTATTGGATATATGGATACAGATCAAAATGAGGGTAGAATTAATTGGATTTTCTGATCTCTATCGCTGCATTGTTGGGGAGACAAACTATTTCAGTAGCAGTAGCTCAAGTACTGTCTGTTGTAGAGTTTTTTCTGCAAAGTTGATTTGGTATTCAATAATTCAGGACTTCTGATCTTTACCTTATCCCAAAATAAAATTCAGGACTTTTGAAGATGGATTCCCCAACTTATTCATATCTAACGCTCATGGCATCCGTGGACAGCATGTAGCTTTCCTTGCTTCTTTTAATTCTCCTGGAGTAATTTTTGAGCAATTATCCGTCATTTATGCATTGCCAAAGCTCTTTGTTTCCTCATTCACACTTGTCCTTCCATTTTTCCCGACGGGCACATCTGAGCGTATGGAGGATGAAGGTGATGTTGCCACAGCTTTTACACTTGCCAGGATTTTGTCGAACACCCCAGTTCCTCGAGGAGGACCAACTAGTTTAGTTATATTTGATATCCATGCATTGCAGGTGTACACCAAATTCGAGTCTCCGCAAAAAAAGTGATGTTTTTTCGTGCTGGTCATCTTCTAGCTTATATGTCATCCTGTTGTTAAGCTGATGACACTTGTTTATATGACTTCTCTGATTACAGGAGAGATTCTACTTCGGAGACAATATACTACCATGCTTTGAGAGCGGGATCCCATTGCTTCTAAATAGGCTACAACAACTCCCTGACTCTGACAATGTAAGTTTCTTCTGTGTTCTCAAAGGCTAATTGAAGGCGCACTTAATCCCTGAAGCTTAGAAATGACCAGGGAGGCTCTTCGACTTGCTTAAGTTATGCTTCAATGTGGTCAAAGAACTAAAGCATGCACACTCATTGCTATGAATTCTATCTTGATTGAGCAGTGCTAAACAACAAATATAATTGGCAAATCAGTGCATTAGTTGTTAGGAAACTACTATGAATGAATTTGTTATGTTTTTCTTGAATTATATAAATATATATATTTCCTTCATTACACCTATTTTTTTGGAAATCCCACACTTAAATTGTGCTTTGCGCTTAAAGCTAGAATAGACCTGGAGCGCTTTTTGAGTTTTTCACTTCTGACAACACTGAATTTCTTCTCCTCTCTTTTTATCCTGGTATGAAGCAGAACATAAATGAATTAATCTTATGTTTGACGTCTGTTGTGGGAATAACATTATTTTGCATTTTAATTTCCTTGTTTTCTTTACATAATCTGCTATTGAGGAACTCCAATAAACTAACATGTTGATAAAAAATTATAACATATAAAAGCTGAAGGGATCATGAGGATATTGATTGAGCAGTGCTAAACAACAAATATAATCGGCAAATCAGTGCATTAGTTGTTAGGAAACTACTATGAATGAATTTGTTATGTTTTTCTTGAATTATATAAATATATATGTATTTCCTTCATTACACCTATTTTTTCGGAAATCCCACACTGAAATTGTGCTTTGCGCTTAAAGCTAGAATAGACCTGGAGCGCTCTTTTGAGTTTTTCACTTCTGACAACACTGAATTTATTCTCCTCTCTTTTTATCCTGGTATGAAGCAGAACATAAACGATTAATCTTATGTTTGACATTTTTGCATTTTGATTTCTTTGTTTTCTTTATATAATCTGCTATTGAGGAACTCCAATAAACTAACATGTTTTCTTTACATAATCTGCTATTGAGGAACTCCAATAAACTAACATGTTGATGAATATTATAACATATAAAAGCTGAAGGGATCATGAGGATATTGAAACAAATATCCTTCTCATCTCATTAAGCTAAATGCTTCTATCCCTTCAGTTCAAACTCTGATGGGTAATCTGGGTAGATTTAACTCGGCATTCTTTGATAAAGATGATTGTTACTAGAATCAAAGCATCTAATCTGGCAGAGTTGGCTACCTCAAGGCTCAAGCTTAAAACTGTTTATTTTCCTTTTTGATAATGATGGTGTATGGGCCGGTTTGGCCACAACTCAACTAATCCACCGGAAACCTGCTACTACCTCCTTCTAGTGTAGATACTGGTATCTTTGTCCATCAAATCTTAGGACATATGGAATGATACCTACTGTTGTTCCTTTTTTGGGATTTCAACCTTGCTCTCCCATTGTCATTTGAGCTTGATTGCCTTTGGGACACACCTATTGGTTTTTTAGGCTTCTTAAGAACTGTTCTAGTTTCGGTTTCCAGTTCAGATTTCTCAAACTGTTAGCTCTCAATCAGATATCATGTTATGATTCAACAGTTCAGTATTCAAGCATGAATTTTTTTGAAGTATGAGTCCATCATATGATGTTAATGTAACAAATTCCTTTGCGAGGCTTTTCCTTTTTCATGAAGACGCAAAAAGAAATATAATGATCTTGGTCCTAAAGCTCTTAGTTCACATAATGTTAGAATATGAATAGGTTTATACAATCCTATTAGAATAGGAATAGGTTTATACAATCCTATTTAGAAAAGGAATAGGAATACAAATAGGAATAGGAATAGTAAATAGTATCCT
Organism: Solanum pennellii; assembly: GCF_001406875.1. Taxonomy (NCBI): domain Eukaryota; kingdom Viridiplantae; phylum Streptophyta; class Magnoliopsida; order Solanales; family Solanaceae; genus Solanum; species Solanum pennellii. The sequence goes on from NC_028640.1 coordinate 33,870,119, forward strand.
ACTTGGTAAAAGATTATATTCTAGTGTCTATAAATAGGATCTCAATGTAATAACATAGACACCAACAACAATTCAACAATATTCTTTTCCTATATTTTAACGTTCTCCGTACAAAATAAAAGAGCTTCCGCTGCCGGCGGGCGGCTTTTACTCATATATGCCACCCGGCTGGCCAACAATTATGTTAGCAAAAGTTGGGTCACCGTGCCATCATTATGGTGACTACTTTTTCATATTTAATTTGTGTAGCACCATGCCATCCTTTTGGTGACTAATTTTTTTTTTTTCATATCTTATTTGCGTAGCACCGTGCATCTCTCCGGACTACTTTTTCTTATTTAATTTGGATAAAATGATGAAATGAGCCCCTAATCTATTACCGGATTTTCAATTACACACTTATACTTTACGAGGGTTCTATTACCCTGACTGATTTAAAAAATAAATTATTACCTCCCTAAAAAGTCACAACCACATTTGTGTTGATAAGTGCAATCCACGCGTTTGACACGTGTAACTTTTTTTTTTTTAAATCTTTTTGTCCTTTTTAACTGATTATTTAATTCTTTTTTCTTTTTCCTTTTATTTCTTTCACTTCCTCTTCTTGTTCTTCCTCTTCCATCCTTCAATTCCATCTTACCATAAAGCCACAAGCAGAAAGCTTGAGAAGTGAAAAAAATTATGGTGGTAATTAGATGAATGACAAACCTTGCAAGAGCAAGGGTTCAATAAAAGGAATGACCTAAAAAAAATTATTGGTCAAAATCTTTTTGGAAGTGAATGTTTTGAGAATTTTTTAAGAAGATCCCTAACATTATTAAGTTGTTTGAATGAATTTTGTTAACTGAAAAAAACTGTTACAATAGCTTCAAAATGATATTTCAATGGTGTTTTAATGGCTAATAGTTGATTTTGAAAATGGGGGTAAAGTAATTTACTTAATAATTACCCTTCGGGGTGGCCCAGTGGTTTAAGCTTGGGACTTCCATGTTGGAGGTCTCAAATTCGAAATCCCTTGCCAGCGAAAGCAAGGGGTTTGCGTTCTGGGTCGAGCTCGTCGCACCAGGCTTGCCTAGTGCGGGTTACCTCTCCTATGTGGTTTGCGAGTTATTGCATTGGAGCGGGGTTTTACCCTGTGCGCACCCAAAAGGGTAGCGGCTGCGGGTTTCCCTTGTCGTCAAAAAAAATTTACTTAACAATTTTTTATTGTGTGGAGAGTAGGTAAGAGATTTCTATCTAGAATTATAATATGTTAATAGATATTGTAATTGATGATGTTTCCTGATCATGATGGTGAAATTTGATGGCTACCATGGATGCTGTAATAAGTTCTTAAGAAAAAGAAGAAAAGAGATGAGATAAAACAAATAAAGAAAAAAATAAAAATGAAAGGAATATTAAAAATAAAGTTTTAATATTTATATTTGATCTTCACTCTCTCAAAGGGAGTGAAATACACTTACTTTGCTACATAAGCATTTAGGGAGGTAATAATTTCAATTTTAAATAATTTAGGGGTAATAGGACTCCCGTAAAGTAAAAGTGTATAGTTGGAAATTCGGTAATAGGTAGGTCTCATTTGACAATTTTCTCTTTAATTTGCGTAGTACCATGGGTTGTTTTTCCGAACTACTTTCTCATATCTGAGTTGCATAGCACCGTGTGTCTTTTTAGTGACTCCTTAGATTTGATTTGCGTAGTTCCATTCGTCTTTCAGTGACTTTTCAAATTTGATTTGCGTAGGGTGTGCCATCATTCCAATCCTACCTATATAATTTCTCCTTTTTATTAAGGTTGTGCCATCATTCCGACCCTACCCATATCATTTCTCTTTTTCAATGGGATCGTTCCATCAATTTGAACTATCTTATATAATTTCTATTCTCTAGTTGGGAGGTGATATCATTCCGACTCTACCTATATAAATTTATTTCTTTGATTATGATCACTTTTAGCCATTAAATCTAATACTCCGATATATGAGCATGTTCCAACCAGTTTTTCGGTGACTTGTTTAATATCGACTCATCTATTGATTCCAACATGATCCACATACATTATATTAGATTTTGAGCACCTTGTTGCTCGAGGGAATTTAGTAGCCTTTTACGTCGATTATTTGAGTTACTCTATGGTCTGAAGTAGTCTTTGAAAGTTTGGTTTGGGAAGTTCAGCACTAGAATTTTATCTCTGTGTTTACCGACATTATGCATCGAATCCAGTATTTAATAAGAAGACAAGCACATTGAGATTGATTGTCAATTTTGTGAAGTCGACTGATCAAATTGCAAATATCTCACCAAGGCACTCATTGGTACTCGTATTGATTAAATATGTAACAAGCTAGGTACATGAATTGTGTGCACTAGGTTGAGGGGGAGCGTTAGAATATGAATAAGTTTATACAATGCTATTAGAATAGAAATAGCTGTATACATTCCTATTTAGAATAGGAATAGGAATACAAATAGGAATAGGAATAGTAAATAGTATCCTACTTGGTAAATGATTGTATTCTAGTGTCTATAAATAGGATCTCAAATGTAATAATGTACCAACAACAATTCAACAATATTCTTTTTCTCACACATAACAGATGTGCTTATGACATTGGAGGAAGCTGTGCTTTCACTTACTGGTTATATGGATGAACTAATGGAAGTGGTCAATAGTGAAATAATTTTTGTGCTGATAATTAACCTCTATTGTTTCTCTTCATCAAAAAAATTGAAATGTATTTTCTCTCTCTGTAGATATCTATAGCTTTTCCTGATGATGGTGCATGGAAACGTTTTCACAAGCAGCTTCAGCATTTTCCTATGGTATTCCTTCAAAACTAATTTGGTGCTCTAAAAAACTCCGTCAGCATGATTATTAGACATTTGCATTCATGCTTTTATGCGCTTACACATTCTAATGAGGGATCAAATAATATTTACCTTTCCATGATCTCATATTTTAAGTTTTTTCCTGCTGCACTTGTAATTTACTGATTGCAAGTAGCACTATTGACCATTATATTGCAATGGGGTACTAATGTCCAAAACTGGAAGCCCTAAACTACTTAAAATAAGTTCAAATTGTATTGGACAAATTGAAAATAGGAGTATTGTCTTTTAAATATGTGCTGGAGTACCTGTGCCTAAAGTTGGAGTCCATAAACCACATAAATAAGTGCATAGTGACTAACATTATAAAATGGTCCCTCACTTTCCCCTCACAAAGCAAAATAAATAGAAGATGCAACAACTACAACATACCCAATGTAATCCCACAAGAGGGGTCTAGGGAGGTTAGTGTGCAGGGTCAACTCAACCATTAGACCACTAAAGCAATGACTTGGGGCCCCGATTTTTCCCATATATATATATATGTATATATATATACACAAATATATGTATATGTATACACACACACACAGACATATATATATATATATATATCTGTGTGTGTGTGTGTGTACATATACATATGCATATATTTGTGTGTATATATATATATATATATATATATATATATATATATATAGAGAGAGAGAGAGAGAGAGAGAGAGAAATTATATTTTCTATTGAAAAGATTCTTTTCAAATTGAATAGTACATGGATATTTTTCTAATGTACTATTAAATTTGAAAAGAATATATTGGGTAGAAAATATAACGTAGGGGTCGTTGTAATAATTGAGGAATGAAATAGTCTTAGGTAATTGTAGTATCCTTTCGTACGTGGCTACCTATTTTATTCCCTCATTTATATTCTGATGCCACATGAACCCATATTTGTTCCCTTGGCGACTCAAACTCATGACCAATGCCAATTCTGCTGGAGCTATTCTATAAGGAGGAATACAAATAGGTTGCGTATCTGGGAGAAGGTCAATACCGAACTTTATTTCCCTTTAGGGAGGAATACCGGGTAAGTCATCTGGATACACTTCCGTAAACTCATTTACAACGGGGACCGACTTAACTATAGGGCTTTCAGAATTTGCATTCCTCACCCAACCTAATTACTGAATATTTAGAAGTCTCCCAAACGATTAAATCTTCTGCATAATGCAAAATCTATTGTTGCAACATTTCAAAAAGATCAAATTTGTTTTTTGTTGTCTTCTTCAAATTCAAACATTGCAACAAGTATCATTTTACTGAAGCAACACAACACTATTTTGATATCATTAAATGTACTTATTAAATTCGGCATAATACTATTTTGATATATTTATGTCAACTTATCAAATTTTTGGTCAGGTTTTATTATTCTTATTACTTTTAATTTGCATTGTTTACATTCTTACTTCATAAGGTCTATGTACATCCTATCATCTGCAAACCTCACTTGTAGGATTATATCGATTACACTATGTATGTTATTGTTATCCAATTTATACATGTCTAGAAAGAAAAAAAATCAACGGCTCTTTATAAAGTTTGGCTTTTGGCCCCCAATCGCGTTGAGACGGCCCAAGTAGTATGTAAGGAGACCATACCCCTACCTTGGGAGGTAGAGAGGCAAGTTGATTACGGCATGTCTGTATTGATTTTGGCAACAACACCATGCTATTGATCCTGAGATTAAGGCATGATTGCTTAATGCTTTATGTTTGGTGAGGATTTAGAGAAGAGAGAAGTGGATCATGCTAAGTTATGAACTTCTGAAAGTGCCCGAGCTTACGAAGTATACTTCCTTCTTTCTCTTGATTACAAAGCACCACAATCTAAAACCGTCAAAAGAATTTGAACATGATTGTTGCAACTGTTCATTTCTTAATTTAAGATGTCATCACATGAGGTGTGCATGTCTGTATTGATAGTGACGACAACACCATGCTATTTTGGGTGTTTGTTTTCTAGACTTGGCAGATCTGGGAGACACCGTCATCTTCTTGTTTGTTGAATTAAGTCTATTTCCTTACAATTAAGTCCTTAAATAATCAAACTGCTGAATTTTTTTTATCATTTCATTAAAAGTCTACATCTTGTTTTTCAATTTGCTTTATATCTGGAACCATGTTAGTGATGCTCATTGACATGGCTTATATTGATTATCAGATTGTCTGTGCTAAAGTTAGGGAAGGTGATCAACGAATTGTACGGATTAAGGAGGGAGACCCTGCAGGACGTCATGTTGTGATAGTGGATGATCTTGTACAATCAGGTGGCACCCTAACAGAATGCCAGGTGAGAAAGCATTTGGACATAAACTGAGTGATATCTGATAAAAGAAGAAGTGATATTTGAAGTTCAGTTGAAAAAAAGGTTTTTGAAAGTTGAAGTTATGTTTGGACATGTATTTATTTGAAAAATGTGGAAGTTTTGTAAGGGAAATTTTTTACATGAAAAACTTTTTCTCAAGTTTGGAGTGAAAAACTGACGCAATTTATAACCAAACAGGCCCCTAGTAGCGTTGTCTGCTACTCTACAGTCTACATCTGGACAAATCTACTTATCTCACATTAGTATTATTTGCTCATTTAGCTATAAATTGATGACCTAGTCTGTCCTGGAAAAAGAAAAGGAAAAGTGTTAACTTTCCATATAGTCTAATACTCCAAAATAGAAGTTCTGGTACTCTTGCAACTCATATCCATTGTGACTAATTTGAATTACTTGTCAGAAATTGGTGAAGAAACTATTATGTATGATATTTCGTTTTGCACATAATCTCTGATAAGTGAAAAGCTTGCCTCATTTAGGAAGTTGATAACTATATTGTTTTGGACCCTTCAAAATCATGTCAATCGTTCTGATACGATTTGGATGTGGGATTAACACCCAATCTGGTAAACTTGCTTTTGAATAGTTTATCAACTAGCCCTAGGATTATGGAACAAAGGATTTTATCTCAGACTAGACCAATGTATTGATGGCGATACGACGTGATAAAATGCAAGAGAAATTAAGTCAAGAAATAGGTTACTTGTCTTAACGGGCAAAGTGAGCCTCCCTTTTTTGAATTCAGGAATTTAGAATCAATCAAATCTACGCATAACCGCGTAATAGCCAACCACTCTACCACTGAGATACCAAGGAAAACCAGGAGATCCAATCATACAGGGTTTAATCCCCCTTCTCAACCCATAATCAATATGAGCTTGAAGCCTCCTTCGTAACTCCTGGAAATTCTTCCTGATTCCCTTGCATGATTTAGTGGACTTACCTTGGGTGCTTTGACTATATATGTATTTTTTTGAAACGGGTAACTTGTATTCCTCAACATTAAGGGCTATGCTGGCCATCTCCTGAAAGTGTTAACAAAGTAGAGAGGAAAAAAAGAAGAAAAAAGAAACACCAATACTTACAAAGAACCTACGAAATCAACTCATTGGATTTCCTCTTCTATATTTTGTTCTTTATACCAAAAACCTAAGGAAGTAATTCTTCCCATTTAATCTTCTGCATTGAGCATTCTTTTCCATCAAAAATCCTCTCATTCCTTTCCTTCCAAATATTCCACTAGATACAAGCAGGTGTCCTCCACCACTTCTTTTGACTCTTGCTGATCCAACAACTCAATAAATCTGCTGTGTGTTCAGGCATACACCAGTTTAGGCTAGCTAAATTGAGGAATAAAGCCCATACTTGTGTTGTTACTTTGCAATGCCAGTGCCTCTTTGCATAGTAACCATCTAGAGTATCACGCCCCGAGCTACCCCCGAGACGCGGACACGAAACTTAGAACCACAGGTGATCCCAAGCTAACCTTGCTGGCATGATCATGAGCATACTAAAGATAATAAGCTGATGCAGAAGCTAAATCATAATTAAATCTAAAAAGATGGGGAATACCCATATTCTATAACTGAGATATTTGAAACAATGAGTTTAATACAAAGGAAATATTAACTCAATACTAAGCTGAATCTAACTATGTTTAAAATAAACCTCTAAATTGGATTAGAAATACTGGGACAAGCCCCAGCTAAATCTAGCAAAAACTGAAACTAAAGTGACTAAAGACTGAAATGAAACTCATAATTGTTGTCCTCGGAGAATGAGGACTCACCACTGAATCTGCTGAACTGGAGAAAGGAAAATCGATCTATGCGTGATCTGGATGCTGAGACCCTGAACTTACATCACGAGATGATGTAGCGCACGTATGCGTCACTAGTTGAAAGGTACTAAGCATGTAGGATAGAGTAAAGCTGAAATAAAACATAATTGAACAAGCATAAAAGTAAGTATAATAATCTGACCCTCATATACTGAATTTCTGAGCTAACTGAATGCAATGACCAATTTATAACATGCTGAAACTGAATATTGAGTATACTGATAAATGGTCAATGGAGAGAGTCTGACTGATATGTGCTAATAACCGATAATAAAACCACATGAGCTAAATGTGGAGTCCGATGTATACGCCCCATCGAGAGGACCCAATATACCCTGCCAAAGGTATAAAGGCATGCTGGCGGGTGATCACTAAACTGATTGCCCACAGAGGGGACTTACAACCTACTTGGCTAGTAGTTCTGCGACTATTGGGTACGCTAAACCCTAGTCCAACTCGGTATTATGCTATTCCCAATGAATTTTGTAAATTAACTGATTATGTCTGAGTTTCTGTAAATACTTGATAGCTCGAAACTGAACATGCAAACTGAGAATGCCATAATTAATCCGGTAATTATGCATTTATAACTGAGGCATGTATATCTGAAGTGTCTGAATTCTGAAATATCTGATCTAGCATGTGTAATTCAAGAACTTATAGAAATACATAGCTAGGGTTCTGAAATTCATGCGATAATCCGAGTAATAACATGATAATCTGATTTGGAACATATATTTAACTAAATCATGAAGTTCTATCAAAGTTGTAGAAACCCTAGGTTTAATAATAATAAGAGAATCAAGAATCTGACTGAAAACTAGGGACCCAATGGGTGAAAGGAACCCACTAGTGAAATCTCACATATCTGGTGATGAAATCCATGGAAAAATACTTAAGTTTTGTGGCTGGAACTGCTGGACACTTGTTTCGTTCTTGAAGTAGGGTTCCCGAATTTTTTCTCCTTTCTTGCTTCTAGTTTTCTAACTTTTGATTTTATACTTAGATATGTTTTAATTATGTTTCTAGGCTTAAACTAACTAAAATATGATGATTTAGGGTCAAAACGACGTAACTTAGGGTTTAAACGGAGTGGGAAAGGTCCAAAAGACCCCTGGGAAGGTTGCTGTCTGACCAAACGAAGGCCAGGCCTGACGGTCCGTTGTTTGCCCGACGCCCCGTCGTTGGGTCCGTCGTTGGGGCCTTTTCGACAAGCCTTTACTAAAATGGGCATAACTTTTTACTCGAAGGTCTGATTTTAGCAAGGTTTGTAACTATGGAAGGCTAATTCAATTATCTATATGTGGGTAGGTCATGAGACATCTAATGCATCTTGTGCTAAGAGTTTAGACCATTTGAAGTTGACCCAACTGCATTTCCCCTTAGCTGTCTGCAAATTTTCCACCTACGGTCTACGGACCGTGCTGGTCATCCGTAGCTCTTGTCAGAGAGTGGGTGAATGGGGGTCTCGATCGACGGTCACGGACTACGGACCGTCGTCTAAAATATGGAGCGTCGGTCCGTCCATCGATGAATACTTAGCCAATTTTTTCCCGGCTGAATTTTTGGAAGTTTCTGATCCCATCGATGTTTGTGCAGGACGGATCGTGGTTCAGAATACGGTCCGTAGATGCCACCGTTGGTAGCACCTACAGATTTTTCTGATAAACGAATTTTTGGTCTGTTTTGGCTACGGGGTGTTACATTATCTCCCCCTTGGGAACATTCGTCCTCGAATGAAGACTAAACTAGCTGAAATAGAGAGAGAGAGAGCTGCAAACCCCACTACTAAGCACTGAGAACTGAGTTTCTGACTAAATTGAGTTCTGAGTACATGCAATTACGCTGAAAATGCAAGTACAAACTGAGGGAACATGATTCTAAAACTTAATTTACGCATGAATTACTATAAAACTGAAGAGGAACTATTACCTAAAGCTGGAGTGGAATCGGAAGGAAAGAGGCTAGGATACTTGGCTTTCATGGCTGCTTTTGCTTCCCAAGTAGCTCCCTCTACGGACTGACTCCTCCACAAAACCTTGACTGAAGTAACTTCTTTATTTCTCAATCTTCTAACCTGACGGTCAAGAATCTCAACTGGTACATCCTCATAAGAAAGACTATCCTTCACCGCCACACTCTCTAATGGCACTATAGAGGCTTGGTCACCCATACACTCCTTCAAGAGTGAAATGTGGAAGACCGGATGCACTGCTGCTAATTCTGGTGGAAACTCTAACTCATATGTCACCTTGCCAACCCTTTTTAAGATCTTGTAAGGGCCTACGTATCTAGGACTGAGCTTCCCTTTCTTTCCAAATCTCATCACCCCTTTCATAGGTGAGACCTTCAGAAAAACCCAATCATCAACTTGGAACTCTAGTTTCCTTCTTCTTACATCTGCATAAGATTTATGATGACTTTGGGCCGTCTTAAGTCTATCTCTAATGAGTCTCACTCTCTCCATAGCATAAAGGACTGAATCTGGCCCTATTAAAGTTGTTTCACCTACTTCAAACTAACAAACAGGAGATCTACATCTACGCCCATATAAAGCCTCATAAGGGGCCATCTGAATGCTGGAATGGTAGCTATTATGTAGGCAAACTCAACAAGAAGAAGGTGATAACCCAACTACCTTTGAAATTGATCACACAAGCTCTCAAAATATCCTCTATGGTCTGAATTGTACGCTCTGCCTGCCCATCCGTATGTGGATGAAATGTTGTACTAAGGTTAAATTGATTACCAAGACCTTTCTGAAATGACTTCCAGAAATGGGAGGTAAACTGAGGACTTCTATATGAGATGATAGACAAAGGAACCCCATGTAACCTCACAATCTCATTAATGTAAATCCTTGCATAGTCTTCTGTCGAATATGTATTCTTGACCGCCAAGAAGCTAGAAGACTTAGTCATCTATCAACTATCACGCAAATGGAGTCATTCTGTCTGCGAGTACGCGGTAATCCTGTGATGAAGTCCATATTGATCACATCCCACTTCCAAGTAGGAATATCGATCTCTTGAGTCATACCCCCTTGTTTTTGATGTTCTACCTTGACTTTCTAGTATTTGGGGCACTTACTCACAAAGTATGCTATATCCCCCTCTTCATGTCATTCCACCAATAGACTTCCCGCAGATCGCGGTACATCTTAGTGGAACCTGGATGAATAGAGTACTGAGAGTTATGGTCTTCTGCAAGAATATGCTGTCTCAACTTGCCCACATCAGGAACACACAATCTACCCTGGTAGCGAAGTACACCATCTCCCCCTTGAGAGAAAACCTCCACTCTCTGATTATGGACTGCATTCTTAAGTTCAAGCAAAATTGGGTCACTGTGTTGCTTTTCCTTAACCTCCACTACCAAAGAAGATTCTTCCCCATTCTGAACTATTACACCACTATCTAATATGCTCATAAGGCGAACTCCCAAGAGAGCAAGCCTGTGAACATCCTTCACTAGCTCCTTCCTTTCTTCCTCAACATGGGCTACACTACCCATATATAATCTACTAAGAGCATCTTCTACTACATTCGCCTTACCCGAATGATAATGCACACTCATATTATAATCCTTAAGGAATTCAAGCCATCTTTTCTGGCGAAGATTCAACTCTTTCTGGGTGAACACATACAGAAGGCTCTTATGGTTAGTGAACACATCTACGTAAACACCATACAAGTAGTGTCTAAAATATTAAGTGCAAACACCATTGTTACAAGCTCGAGGTTATGAGTTGGATAGTTCTTCTCATGAACCTTAAGTTGTCTATAGGCATAAAACTATCACCTTACATTGCTGCATCAACACACAACCTAGGCCAACTCTGGATGCATCACAATAGATCACATAACTATTTGAACCCTCTGGTAGACACAAGACAGGAGCTGTAGTCAATCATGTTTTCAATTCTGCAAAGTTTTTCTCACAATCATCTGACCATTGAAACATGACCATCTTCTGAGTCAACCTAGTCAATGGTGCTATGGATGAAAATCCTTCCATAAACTTTCTGTAATAACCTGCTAGACCTAAGAAACTTCTGATATCTATAGCAGAGGTAGGTCTGGGGCATTTTTTCACTGCTTCTATCTTCTGTGAATCTACTCGGATCCCTTCGCTAGATACAATGTGACCAAGGAAAACAACGGATTGCAACCAAAACTCATATTTGCTGAACTTAGAGAATAACTGGCGATCCTTGAGAGTCTGCAGAACAACTCTCAAATGACATGCATGTTCTTCCTCACTTCTAGAGTAAATGAGGATATCATCAATAAAGACGATAACGAACAAGTCCAAGTACTGTTTGAACACTCTGTTCATCAAATCCATGAAAGCTGCAGCAGCATTGGTTAGTCCAAATGACATAACTACTAATTCATAATGACCATACCGTGTTCTGAAGGCTGTTTTCTGAATGTCACTATCTCTGACTCTTAGATGATGATAACCCGATCTGAGGTCTATCTTTGAGAAATGACTAGCACCCTGAAGTTGGTCAAACTAGTCATCAATTCTGCAGATGGGATATTTATTCTTGATTGTCTTGTTCAACTGTCTATAGTCAATGCACATTCTGAGAGAACCATCTTTCTTCTTTACGAACAATACTGGTGCACCCCATGGTGAAATACTAGGTCTGATGAAACCCTTATTTAGAAGGTCTTTCAACTGCTCTTTCAATTCCTTAAGCTCTGCTGGAGTCATTTGTAAGGAGGAATAGAAGTAGGCTGGATATCTGGAAAAAGATCAATTCCAAAGTTGATTGCCCTTTCGGGAGGGACTTCGGGAAGATCTTCTGAAAATACTTCTGGAAATTCACATACTACTGAAACTGACTTAAGAATTGGGGTTTCAAGGCTAAAATCCTTAACCCGAACTAGATGATAGAGATAACCCTTAGATATCATCTTTCTGGCCTTAAGGTAAGAAAAATCGACCCATAAGCGTTAAGCTACTACCCTTCCATTCTAAGATTGGTTCGTTTGGAAACTGAAAACAAACAATCCTAATTCTGCATTCAACTAAGGTATAACGTGAGTGTAACCAATCCATGCTTAGAATGACATCGTAGTCTACCATTTCTAACTCTACTAAATCTGCTGAGGTGACTTTCTGAGAGACTGCGACGGGGCAATTTTCTATATACCCGTCTAAGCTATTATTTGGTCACCGACTCGAGTAGAGACTGAGAAAGGTACTGAGAGAGTTTTTGGATTGACATTGAATTGGACTATTATGTAAAGAGCACTGTTGTGAAAAGCGTGCTTAAAGCGCGCTTCAAAGCGAGGCGGCCCTTGTGCGTTTCTTTATCTTGAGGCGAGGCATCTGAAAAAAGCTCTCGCTTCAGATGAAGAAGCGAGAAGCGACCCTAAGGCAAAAACGCAATAAAACGCGCTTTTTATAAAAAAGCGACAATTAGTTTTTTTTTTTTTATAAAAAATTAGTTTTTTATAAAAAAAATTAGGTTTTTTTTAAAAAAATAATCTGAAATATACAGTATAACCTTCTTTCTCTCCTCACGACTCTTCTTTCCCTTCTTTCTCTCCTCACGATCGCGATTGAGGCTGCCTCTCTCTTCAACCTCGACCGCGACTGTAGGTAACCTTTTGTTCATTTCTTTTTTAGCCAATGTTTATTAGTTCATCTCTGTGAGTTTCTTTTCTCCTTAAATATACAATCTTCGCCTGTGCTTCATCTCTTCTTCTCTCTGAGTTTCGACTACTCTAGTTTTTTCTTCTTCTTCTCTTCTTTTCTTCATCTACTGCAATCTGCTTAGTTTCTGATTACTGACTGCTGCCTCCTCTGTTTTTTTTTTTCAATTCTTTTGTTTTTTTCGTTTATATTTTGTGATCAGTATATATGCTAGCAACTTTTTTTTAATATTTTTTGACACTTCCTTTTTGTTTGTTGTATTTAGTGAACTTGTATTTCTCATTCAAGATGTCACAAAAGAGGGATCCGGCTTGGGCATATGGAACTCCTATGGGTAACACAAAAGTCAAATGTATCTTTTGTGATGTGACATACAATGACGGAATCTTTCATCACAAAAGGCATCTCATGGGTGGCTATAGAGATGTAAAAGTATGTCCGGAAGTCCTGAATAAAGTGAGGGAAGAGATCAAAGAATATATGTTGAAGAAAAATGAGTTTAAAACTCAGATAAACCATGAAGCATCCATGGTTAATCTTGTTGATGATGATGAAATGGATGATGATGAATTTGAAGTGAATATGCCAATGCCAATGAGGCCTCCCTCAAAGCAACAAAGGATGCCTTCAGTAGTGGGAGTGGGTCTTCCATCAATAGCACCGTCAAGGGTCCTTTTAATCTCTATTTCTCACAAAAATCAAACGAAAAGAGAAAAGTTGAACCTTTTGACTTAATCTTCTAGAAAGATTTTGATGGATCGTGTTGTATCTGCTTTTGCTAGGTGGATGTATGATGTAGGACTTCCTTTCAATTGTGTTAACTACACAGATAGTTTTGGTGAATTCATTGAGACAGTCGGCCAATATGGCCCTGGAATGAAGCCTCCCACCTATCATGAGGTAAGAGTTCCTTTTCTAAAAAAGGAGGTGGAGAGGACAAACAAGATAGTAGAAGAACATAAGGTTTAATGGGAAACGTATGGTTGTTCCATTATGATGGATAAATGGACAACAAGGAATGGAAAAATGGTCATTAATGTTTTGGTGAATTCTCCAAGAGGGAGTGTATTTCTTGAATCTTATGATGCTAGTAACTCTTCTACCGACTCTAATAAGATGTTTAATTTGTCCGAGAAGACTATCATGAAGGTAGGGCAGGAAAATGTGGTGCAAGTTGTGACTGATAGTGCAAGTGAGAACAAAAAAGCAGGTAACATGTTAAAGGGAAAAGTTCCCACATATTTTCTGGACTCCTTGTGCTGCTCACTGTATTAACTTGATGTTTGGTGATATTTTCAAACAAGCCCGGTATTCTACAAGTGAACTTGAGTCTTGATATTTAATTTGCTTTTTAAACTTCATGTTAGATTTCTTTACATTTTAACTATCATTTTTTTGACAGTTTTTGGCAAGGCTGTTAGGATACATGCTTATATCAATCAAAGGGCAAAGAAATTTGGTAAAATTTGGCAAGACAAGATTCGCAACAACTTTTTTGACTTTGTATAGTTTTTATAATCAAAAGAAAAAATTTGAGAAATTTGTTTATGTCAACTGAATGGAATGAGAGTATTTATTCAAAGGAACCTCTTGGTAAAGAAGTTGCGAGACATATCATTAGTCCATTTTTTTGGAATGATGTTGTTCAAGCACTCAGAGTTGGTGGTCCTTTAATTCATGTACTTCGTATGGTAGATGGGGAGAAAAAACCACCAACGGGTTACATTTATGAAGCCATGGATAGGGCCAAAGAAAGTATTGAAAAGGCATTCAATTAGGATACACCAAAGTGTTTTTGAAATCATTGTTGCAAGGTGGACAAATCAACTTCATCAGCCTTAGCATGCAGCGGGACACATTTTGAACCTAGTGCTCTATTATAAAAATAATGACATGAAAACTTTAACTGAAGAAGTGTGACAGGGATATCATAAATGTGTTGAGAGGATGATCCCAGATAAAACTTTGCAAGACAAAATAGGGGAGGATCTTGGTGTGTACATGAAAGCAGATGGCCTACTTAGAATTGAATCAGCCATTAGAGCTAGAACCTTGAGATCACCAGGTGAGAATTTCATCTTTTAATTGTTTACAACTTCAACTTTTAAGTTATTACACATCTTTTAAAATAACTCTTCTACAGTTGAATGATGGATGCAATATGGTCATAATGTCCCAAACTTGCAACAATATGCTATAAGAGTACAGAGTTTAACTTGTAGCGCATCCGGTTGTGAGAGAAATTGGAGCGTGTATGAACATGTGAGAAACTACATTACATTAATACATTATTACTAATTTAATTGATATCTTAATCATCCCAAGTCCTCCTATAAATTACTTTCTACTATGTGCAGATTCATAGTAAAAAGAGAAATAGGCTGGAGTTGACACGCCTCAATCATCTAATAGAACATTGGCGCGTCGTTACAAGGCTCGTAATACCATTGATCCAATTTTGTTGGATAGTATTGATGAGGCAAATGAATGGTTAACTAGAGCACCACAAGATCACCAAGATGAAGAAGTGTACGAAGGAGAAAGTCTCACTTATGGTGATGTTTCTGTGGCAAGTGGTATTGAGGAGAATATTTATAGTTTTAGGGGGAGTACAGTAAGGGGCAAGGAAAGAGAAGTTGGAGGTTCTACTTCAAGTCGAAACCTTGTTGATGAGCCTTCTGATAATGAAGAAGATGATGACCAAGTAGAACCCTTGGTTATGGCACTTGAAGAGTTTGAGGATCTTGTTGAAGAATAGGAGTTTGAATCTTTGTGATTTAATTATGTTTTTGATTTTTTGCTTTATATGTTATGACTTATGAGTATCATTGACTATGTAATTTCTTTCAATCTAAGACTATATTACCTCTATTTGGTTATTTAATATTTTTGTTTATTTTTATACTAAATGTCGTTTTTTTTAAAAAAGCGCCCGCTTCGCTTCACGCTTCTATGAAGCAACCCCTTGTCGCTTTTTTCCGCTTCTCGCTTCCCAAAACACTGGTAAAGAGTTACAAAAGACAAAGTCATGTCTGTTGTCTTTCCACCGAGTGAACCATATGTGAGTCACATCCTTGAGTTGGTAGGATGCTAATCTCACCTATCACTACCAGTTACTGACATCACACCAAATATGTATTTGACCTCATCAATGAATTTCTGTGGGTCCTTACCAACTTGCGACCCTAAAAACTTATGCGGATTCATCCTAACAAAATCACAAACTCTGGCTGCCACTAATCAGTCATATTAGTAGGAACTATAACCTTCTGATTGTTCCATGTTCTCATACTTTGAGCCAAAAGCTGAATTGGCGTTCTGAAACTCGGCATTTGAACTTCCTAATTTGGTATTCGAGGAACTGCGTAAGCATAGCGTGCATTAGCATTCCATGCCTAAGCTCTACAAGAAAGCATGATCTTAAGCACTCAACGTCGAGTTAGAATGGAATTAGATCATATCTTACGCACGATAAGAGTAACAAGAAGGTGAAGTTTTTCCTAGAAAACTTCATAGCCTCCCTCTCATTAGATGTGGTGCACTTCAAACCCATGAAAAAGACTACTTAGTGCGGCTTTTCAGACATCCTCGGACACATAAATCTAGTGCTCTGATACCATGTTTTGTCACGCCCCGAGCTACCCCCGAGACGGGGACATGGAACTTAGAACCACAAGTGATCAAGGCTAACCCTGCTGGCATGATCATGAGCATACTAAAGATAATAAGCTGATGCGGAAGCTAAATCATAATTAAATCTGAAAAGATGGGGAATACCCATATTTTATTACTGAGATATTTGAAACAATGAGTTTAATACA
This sequence comes from Solanum pennellii, assembly GCF_001406875.1. Classification (NCBI taxonomy): domain Eukaryota; kingdom Viridiplantae; phylum Streptophyta; class Magnoliopsida; order Solanales; family Solanaceae; genus Solanum; species Solanum pennellii. Next base: position 33,886,665 of record NC_028640.1, read on the forward strand.
AAGGAAATATTAACTCAATACAAAGTTGAATCTAACTATGTCTGAAATAAGCTTCTAAATTGGACTAGAAATACTGGGACAAGCCCCAGCTAAATCTAGCAAAAACTGAAACTAAAGTGACTAAAGACTGAAATGAAACTCATAATTGTTGTCCTCGGAGAATGAGGACTCACCACTGAATCTACTTAACTGGAGATCGGAAAATCGATCTATGCGTGATCTGGATGCTGAGAACCTGAACCTACATCACGAGAAGATGTAGCGCATGTATGCGTCAGTACTTGAAAGGTACTGAGCATGTAGGATAGAGTAAAACTGAAACAAAACATAACTGAACAAGCATAAAAGCAAGAATAATAATCTGACACATGATATACTGAATTTCTGAACTAACTGAATGCAATGACTAATTTATAACATGCTGAAACTGAATACTGAGTATACTGATAATGGTCAATGCAGAGAGTCTGACTGATCTATGGGAGCTACTAATAACCGATAATAAAACCACATGAGCTAATGTGGAATCCGATGTATACGTCCCATCGAAGGACCCAATATACCCTGCCAAAGGTATAAAGACATGTTGTCGTGATCACTAAACTGATTTCCCACAGAGGAGACTTACAACCTACTTGGCTAGTAGTTCTGCGACTATTGGGTACGCTAAACCCTAGTCCAACTCGATATTATGGTATTCCCAAAGAACTTTGTAAATTAACTGGTTATGTCTGAGTTTCTGTAAATAATTGATAGCTCGAAATTGGACATGCAAACTGAGAATGCAACAATTAATCTGGTAATTATGCATAGATAACTGAGGCATGTATACCTGAAGTGTCTGAAATATCTGACCTAGCATGTATAATTCAAGAACTTAATGAAATACATAGTAGGGTTCTGAAATTCATGCGATAATCTGAGTAATAACATAATAATTTGATTTGGAACATATATTTAACTAAATCATGAAGTTCTATCAAAGTTCTAGAAACCCTAGGTTTAATCATGATCAGAAAATTAAGAATCTGACTGAAAACTAGGGACCCAATGGGTGAAAGGAACCCACTAGTGAAATCCCACATACATGATGATGAAATCCACGGAAAAATACTTAAGTTTTGTGGATGGAACTGCTGGACACTTGTTTCGTTCTTGAACTAGTTTTTTTTGAGCTTTTTCTCTTTTCTTGCTTCTAGTTTTCTAACTTCTGATTTAATAATTTGACTTAGATATGTTCTAATTATGTTTCTAGGCTTAAACTGACTAAAATATGATGATTTAGGGTCAAAACGACGTAACTTAGGGTTTAAACGGAGTGACTAATAGTTATGACCATTTGAAGTTGACCCAACTGCATTTCCCCTTAACTGTCTGCAAATTTTCCACCTACGGTCAGATCTACGGACCGTAGGTCCACCTACGGACCGTGCTGGTCATCCGTAGCTCTTGTCAGAGTGTGGGTGAATGGGGGTCTCGATCGACTGTCACGGACTACGGACCGTCGTATAGCCTATGGACCGTCGGTCCGTCCGTCGATCAAGACTTAGCCAATTTTTTCCCGGCTGAATTTTTGGAAGTTTCTGATCCCATCGACGTTTGTGCAGGACTGACCGTTGTTCAGGCTACGGTCTGTCGATGCCACCGTTGGTAGCACCTGCAAATTTTTCTGAAAAACTAATTTTTGGTTTGTTTTGGCTACGGGGTGTTACATAGAGGCTATGTTGATGCCCCTTTTTTTTAATGCTTCATGCGTCAAACAGGCTCTCCTAGCTGCCATCCAGACAAAACACTTCACTTTAGCGGGAGCCACACTCTTCCAAACAGCACTCCATGGCCCTGGTTTTCTTCCTACAGTTACTGATAGACCCCATTTGTACAATCTGTTGACAGAGAATCTTCCATTTGGGTGTTGTCCCCATATAGACCGTGTTTCCAAATATGTGCCTGGAAAGCCTTTAATCATATTCGGTAGTTCAATTACCCCTTCTATCTCCCAGTATTTAACAACCTTCTAAATACCAATTTCCACCCTTGTTGAGACCACATCTCACTGATTTTGCTATCCGGATGCATACTGATAGAATAAAGTCCAGGAAACAAACTTTGAAGAGATCCTTGACCAAACCAGTCTTCTTTACAGAATAAAACCTTATCCCCCTCCCAACTTTAACTTTTGTATTAACTTCTAGAGTCGGCCAAAAGCTTCTGATAGTCCTCCAAACTCCCCCTCCACAAGTGGTTGTTACTTCATCCGAACACAATTCCCCTTCTTGGCCGAATTTGTGTTGTATAACCTCTTTCCATAGTTCATGTTCCTCTTTCTTGTACCTCCATAGCTACTTGCTTAGCAGACTTTTGTTATGTAACATGAGCTTCCTTACTCCTAGACCCCATAATTCCTCCCTAGTTGAACTTCTGCCCATTTTACTAAATTGAAACTGTTCTCAATTTTATTTTCTTGCCGGAGGAAATTCGTTCTCAAAGCATCTAGAATTTTGACCACCTCACCAGGTATAGGGAAAAGGGATATCACATTAGTTGGTCAGGAATATAGCACGACTCTACCTGCCAATGAAAGGTATTGAGACTTCCAAAGTGCCAACTTCCTCTCAGTCTTCTCAATAATTCCATCGCAAATAGTAATAGCTTTATGGTTTGCTCCTAATGGCATGCCTAGATAAACTGTTGGTAGCTCCTCTACCTTGCAGCTCAAAATGTTGCTAGTGTTTGAATCTATTGAACTTCTTTTACAGGAAGGATACTGTTTTTTCTCCAGTTAACCTTGAGTCCAGAAACTACCAGGATCACTCTTAAATAGCATAATTGTTCCTGGTTTGTTTCACAAAACACTATTGTATCATCAGCGTACAATAAATGTGTCAACTCCATACTTTCATTTGCCCTGTTTGTTATATTGAAGCCTCTGATCCAATTATTTTTGCAACGCTTTTCTCATTAAAATGTCAAATTCCTCCACAGCTATAATAATAAAAAGAAATGGAAAGAAAGATCTTTGAATATTAAAACTATTTTTTAAAAATGCTCCCAGGCACATTTACCAATGACACTATCTCTCCTACTTTCTAGGATTGCAGAACCTCCCTTTTCCGGTAGACTAGCCGGAAATTGACCCCTTCCATTCAAACAACTCAGTTCTTACATCCCGTGATTACTGTTTTACAAAAATCATCTCCCGTCTTTAGAAATTATGGGGGATAATACAATATATTTCAACCAAGGTTTTAAATCATATGACATCACCAGATGGAGTTCAAACAATGTTGCATGGTATGACTGAGTGGATAGAAGCAGAAAAATGATGAGGAGAGTTACGCTTAGTGAAAAGGTGCTAGAATGGATTTGTTTCATTCTCAGAGAAGCATCATCACACCAAAAAAACCAGGTGAGAAGGTGGAGATTCAAAGATCGGGTGGCAGAATTCTTTGGTACGAGGAACCATAACTGTCATGGGAGATATATGAGTATTCTCTCACTGCAAGGAGAGGGCAAAACAGTTATTATTGTACCTGAGTCAGACATAAATGCTGGATGGAAAAGTGTGGCATTTAAGATTCGAAGTTTCATTAAATGCTCACCACAAAAGGAGAAGACACAAAGCAGGACACATGACTCTAAGATGCCATATGCAAAGCAGTTACAAACAGTAAATGGCAAAGTAACAGCCCTGATATGGTCACAACCAAAGGCCGACTGGAACCAACTGAAGCCAAAATCAACGATCAAGGAGTACTGGGAAGATGTATCTTTGGGTATTTTGACAAGGAGAAAGCTGAAAATCCCACCCTGTCTGAGGTTAGACGTTGGTCTTCGACGGTATGGAAAAAGACTTTTGGGATCAATATTTATGAGATGCTGGACAATTGTTATCTCTTCGAGTTCCCAAACAGATACATGTCAGAACAAGTTCTCCAGGGAGAATGATGTAGAAGAGAAGCATACTCTAGTTAGAGTGGTGGAACCCTACTGCAGGATGTGTACCTATCTCTTACAAACTCAAATCCACTTGGATTAGGGCTATGGGTATTCCAATGCATCTTTGGACGGAAGAGACTTTCCACGAAATCGGAGAACTCTGTGGAGGGTGGCTGGGGACGGAGGAGGAAACAAAGCTAAGAAACCACCTCAAATGGGATAGGATCGAGACACAAGGGGATGATCGAAGCATGACGATGGAAGTCACCATTACCAGAGAAGGAATTAACTTCATCATCCCGATATGGGTGGAAAGGAGAACTCGATTTGAGTTGCCGCCGGAGAGAATTGGAACAATTGCCAGAGAAGATGACGGGTGTCAAATGAAGATCCAGCGGATAATAGAGCCTTCATCCTCTATATCTGCGAATCCAGAACATGATGGTGATGGAACAGGGGAGAAACACGTGGGGACAACTGGAGAATTTTTTGAATTGACTGAAAGAGCACGTGATGGGCATGTGAACAATTTAAAAAATTAATGGGCCTGAAACCTAATGCGCTGGACCATGCAAATATTATTGCTAACAATTTTAACCAACAATCCAAGGACAATCTCTTCCAGAAGGTCATAGTGGATGAAACCACGGTGACTTGTTCTTCAAATCACCACATGCAGAGAAGACAGGAAATACAAGAAGCTGCACTTTCACCATTGAAGAACAACTAGAAATGGACTGTGCGTAGCACGCAAGGAAGTAGCTGAAGATAAAGAACATGGGAAAATTGTTACAGGTGATTTTAAAACAAGTTAGGAGATAAAAGGGTTGTAAAATTCTGGGGAATTATGGGATGTGCAGGAGATCGAACCCTTTTGTACACAACATCAAGGAGCTCTTATTGAAACGGAGAGGAAGGCCACAACCTGGATTCATCAAAACTTACTGAAACTCCATAAGATGTTTGGAGTGGATTTCCAGGGGGATGGAAGAGGAAGCACTTGAACTCCTAAAGCAGGTGGATGCAAGCAGGCAAGTAAGAAAAATGGAGAGGTCAATAGAAGTTAAGAGAACAAAACAGAAAGGAGCACAAGAATCAAAGAGTCTGATATACTTTGATGTTAAATTCAAAACCAATGGAGACAGAGGGAAGGGGAAGGGGAGCTCAGAGAATACTCCATGAAGATCAAATTAATCTCATGGATTGTTAAGGGGTTGAAGGATCAGGGTAAGAGAATGGTGGTACAAACTATTATCCAGGATTGGAAAGCAGACTATGTCTGCCTCCAGGAGAAAAAACATGAAGACGCTGTACAAGAATTAATCAAACAAATTTGGACAGGGTGATGGATTAAATATGCATGTCTGGAGGCCAGTGGAACCAGAGGTGGAATCCTAATACTATGGGACTCTAGAATTTGGGAAGGGGTAACTTTACAAGTTGGAGCATATACTATGTCTTGCAAGTTCTGGGCTCGTTTAAGTAATTTTGAATGTCATATTACTAGTTTATATGCTCCCAACAGTCAAATGGAGAGGAGGCTAGTATGTGAGGAATTGGCTGATGTAAGAGGATTGATGGATGGACCATGGGCATCTGTGGTGACTTCAATATTTGTAGATTTCCCTCCGAAAAAGGGGATTGTAGCAAGAGAAATTCAGCAATGAGAGAGTTCTCAGATTACATTGAAGACATGGACCTCGTTAATCCTCAACTAGGTGGTGGAAGATATACTTGGTACAAAGGTGATAACCATACCACTGATTCAAGAATTGACAGCATTCTGGTCTCCATAGAATGGAATAATCTTTTCAATAGCCTAAAGTAGACTACTTTGCAAAGTGTGATTTCGGATCATGTTCCTATAGCACTATTCTGTGGACACTCGGAGCCATCCAAATCCTATTTTAAGTTTGAAAATTGGTGGCTAAACCAAGAAGGGTTTGTTGAAAGAATCAAAGACTGGTGGAATGCTTTTGAATTCTATGGAAGCATTACATCTTAGCATGTAAACTCACAACTCTCAAAGGGAAATTGAAAGAATATAGCAGAAATGAATTCCGAAATCCGAATTTGCAAAAGAACAACCTTCTCATTCAGATGGCTGAGCTGGATTCACATCAAAACAGTAGAGCAGTGGAGGAAATAGGCAAAAAAAGCAACACTTTTCATGGACAATGAGGGGTGCTTAAAGAATGATGAAGTGGTCTGGAGGGATGGAGGCAGAGATCAAGAGCTCTATTGCTCAAGTAAGGGGATAGGAATACAAAGTTTTTCTCATCAAACTGTGAATGCCCACAAGAGATATAACCACATTGATCAGCTCATAGTGCAGGAGAGACCATATCTGAGCCAACTAAAACCAAGGAAGAAATCATTTCCTTCTACAAGAAGTTATATACAGAACCAAAAGAGTGGAGTCCTTCTGGAAATATTGGCAATCACCACACCATTACAACGAATGAGAATGAAGTATTACAGGCTGCTTTTGAGGAGCAGGAAGTTTTTGAGTGTCTAAAGATGTGTGCTGTAGACAAAGCCCCTGGCTCTAATGGTTACACAATGGGGTTTTATCTAAAATGATAGGATTAAACAAGACATTATGGGGGCATTCCATAATTTCCACTCAACTGGGATGTCTGGAAAAAGCTATAATGCAACTTACATAGAACTGTTTCCTAAAAAAACAGGGGCAAAGGAACTTAAAGAATTCAGACCCATCAACTTACTTGTAAGCTTTTACAAGATGATTTCCAAGGTACTGACAGAGAGACTCAAGAAAATTGTGTATAAATTGGTGGACAAGTAACAAATGGCTTTTATCAAAGGCAGACAGATAAAAGAGCAGTGCTCATAGCTAATGATGCAATTGACTCCAGAGTGACCCAGAAACAACATTATGCAAACTTAGTATTGAGAAAGCATATGAGCATGCGAATTGGGATTTCATTTATGTATGTTGAGTCAAATGGGTTTTGGTGGGAGGTGGACCAGCTGGATCAAGTTCTGCATCGCAACTGTGAAGTTCTCAATACTCATTAATGGGTCACTTGAAGGATTCTTCAATGCACATAGAGGGATCGAGCAGGGGGATTCCCTTTCCTGTTCATCATAGCCATGGAGCGATTCAACAACATGCTGAATATAGCTATGATTAGGGGGACAAATGATTGGATTGGATCGGATTTGGATGGATTGGATATGATTGAGAAAAGATGGTTTGAATTACAATACATCCAATTATAATATGGGCAAAATATGGATTTGGTCAAATATGGTTCCAGCCCATTTTAAAAAAATTGTTTTTTCTTTTAAAAAAATTTACCCCTCCCCACAGGCACCCCCACTACCCAGAGCGACCCCCCACCTTCCACCAACCTACCCAATATGTTTTTTCAAAAAAATATTACTCTCTCCCCTCGGAACCCCCTGCTCCCCCCTTCCACCAACCAACCCCTAAATTTTTTTTTGTTTTCCAACAAAAAAAAGAAGCTTTCAAAAATAAAATAAAATTTACTCCTCTCCCACCTTCCACAAACCTACGCCTTTTTTTTTTGTTTTTCAAAAAAAAAAAAAAATTTACCTCCTCCCCGGGCACCCCCCCCTCCCTCACCTAATTTTTTAGTTTTCCAAAAACAGAACAAAAACTGTTTCATTTCTCACTTATATGGGATGAATATGGATTCTCATGTTAACCCATTTTGTTCATATTTTATGAGCTTAAATAGGTTGACCATATTAACCCATTTAAGAAAAGGAAAGAAAATATGAGTGATCCATTTAATTTAATGTGGATAAAATGGTTTCATTTTACTTATATGAGCTGAAATTGCCACCCTAGCTAAGTTAACAAGAAGAATTCAGGGATTTGAAGTTAGTAAGGTTGATGGTAAGAAACATTTTAGTGATCACACATTTGCAGTATACTGATGATACAATAATTCTTTGTGGGGCTGAGGAGGAGCAACTCTTGATAATAAGTCTTACATTTGTGTACTTTGAAGCCATTTCTGGACTCCATATAAATTGGAACAAAAGCCACTTGTATCCAATTAATGTAGTTCTAGAAATGGATCACTTTTCTCAAATCCTAGGAGATGCTATAGGCACTTTGCCATCAATATACTTGGGCATGACTCTGGCGGCTCAGTATAGGTCCATAGATATTTGGATTTGAATTCTGGAGAAATGGGAAAATAAATTAACCAGATGGAGACCACAATATCTATCATTGGGAGGTAGACTAACTTTGATTAACTCAGTGTTAGATGCCCTCCCTACGTATATGTTATCTCTCTTCCATATACCCTAGTCAGTAGTTTAAAGGTTGGATAAAATCAAGAGAAACTTTTTGTGGCAAGGCAATAAAGAAAGGAAGGGTTTTCATTTGGTCAAATGGAAGAACATAATGGGAAGTAAAGAACAAGGTGGACTAGGTATGAAGAACCTCAAGTACCAAAGCAAAGCACTCAAGGTCAAGTGGCTATGGAGGTACCATCAGGACGACCAAGCCCTTTGGTACAGGGTAATCATGAGCAAGTATGAGCAACTGAATACATGGGTAACTACAGAGGTCAACACCCCCTATGGTATTAGCCTCTGGAAAATCATTAGAATATTCTGGCAGTTTCTCAGTAATATTAACTGTCAATGTTCGAAATGGTAGAAAAACGAGTTTTTGATAATGGGTGGGTAGTGTGATCCTTAAAGATCTCTTTCCTGACATCTTTGTTTTGGCTCACCAAGAGAAAACTGTTGCTGAAATATGGTCTCCACAAGGATGGAATATGATCTTTAGAAGAATCTTGTTTGACTGGGAAATTCCCATAATGATTGAACTTTTCAAATTACTGGAGAGTTTCCAAGGAATCCAACCAGGTAAAGACTATTTATGGTGGCATGGACACAACAAAGGAATCTACAGGGTGAAGGACGGATGTAAACAAACAAGTCTTAGGGAGATCAAGACTTCAAATGGCCTTGGAAGAGAATCTTGAGAGCTAAAGTGCCACAAAAAGTGTAATGCTTCACCTGACTGCTAACCAATGAAGCAGTTCTGACATTGGACAATGTGGCGAAGAGAGGTATATCTCTATGTAACAGATGCTCCTTACGTGGTAAGGATACAGAGACATTAAAACACCTTTTTGAGTAGAACACCTTTTTCTACATTGCAATTTCACTGACCAACTGTGGCATATTTTCCTTAATCTCATAGGCATTTCCTGGAGTATGCCTAGTAGGATTGATGAGACTCTTTTTAGTTTGGAGGAGTTGGGGCTACAAACAGAGAAAGATGGAGGATGTTCCCTGCTTGTATATGGTGGACTATATGGAGTGAGAGAAATGATAGATGTTTTGAAAATAGGGACAACAACCTGCAGGAAGTCAAGGTTAATGTATTTTGTTGTTCTGTTTTGGTGTACAAATGTCTACTCCAATGAGACTGAGTCAATCATAGAGGTTTAGGGTCCATCTAGTTCTTGGTTTAGCATTGGAAAGACTTTAATCTTTTTCTTCTTTTTGTAAATATGGGTTTTCAGTAGGTAGTACTGACTGAAATACAAATATTACTAGCGTCAAAGAAAAAGGAGGAATGGAGATAGAGGGCCCCCCTGTCTAAGTCCTCTTTCTGCTGGAAAAAAACCTAAGGGTTCTCCATTAGCAAGGATGGAGAACCTGGTGGTTTTAATACAAAAGTGTATCCAACCGAGCCATCTATTTCCAAACCCCATTTGTCTTTGAGTGTTGATCAGGAACTTACAATTTAAATGGTCATAGGCTTTCTCAATATCCAACTTGCACATAACCCCCGGTACATCTCTAATTCTAGTTTCAATACACTCACTAGCAATTAAAGCGGCATCCATTATCTGTCTGCCTTTAATGAAGGCCATCCGGTGTTTGTTCAGAATCTTGCTTATCACTCTCTTTAATCTTTCTGCTAGAACCTTGGCTATGATTTTGTACAACCCTGTGATCAAACTAATTGGTCTAAAATCTCCCAGATCATTTGCCCCCACCTTCGTTGGAATCAAAGCTACAAATGTATCATTATAACTTTATTCAAATTTCTGGTGAGTGTGCAAATTGTGGAAGGTTAACATTAAGTCCTCCTTTCTAGTTTCCCAGAAAGTTTGAAAATAAATCATTGTGTAACCATCCGGACCAGCTGCACACATTTTGATCCCTTCTAACACCTCTTCCTCTTCAAGCCTTCTTGTAAGCCATTGTTGCTCCTCCACAGTAATAGTTTGAACATCAAAAATATTCAAATCTGGCGCAACTTTCAGATTCTTTGTAAAGATTTTAATAGAAATCAGTAATGAACCTCTTAATCTCCATAGAATCAGAGGACATTACCCCATCGATCATCAAAGAATCTATAGTGTTGATTCTCTTATGGGCAGTGGCCATTCTGGGGAAATACTTTGTGTTCTTGTCACCCTCTTTGAATCCACTGAAGTCTGGGTCTCTGTATCCAATGGATTTCTTCATTTCTAGCCGTTACTTCATACTTCATGGCCCATTATACTTCCATCATTAACTCATTATCAGTAAGAGGTCTGTCCTCTTGTATGATTTCCGAACTTCCAATTTGCTCCAGAAGTTGATCCTTTCAAGCCCTCCAGTTACCTTTATCCTCCTTGCCCCATTCTTTGAGTTTTACTTTCAAAAGACTCAATTTTGTTTCTAACATAAAGTCTGCTCTTCCTGTCACATTAAAAGAATTCCACCAGTCTTGTACTTTGGATTTGCACCCCTCCACATTCAGCCACCATTTCTCAAACTTCAAAATGTGATCCTTGAAGACCTCATCCCCACATACAACAAAATTGGATTATGGTCAGAACCCAAACTAGGCAAGGAACTCTGTCTGATTCATCCCAAGGAAATGAATACATGAATCTGTCAATCCTTGATGCATTTCTATGACATGAAATATTGTTTGTTGGGTATTTGATTCGATATGAGGGTTTGCCATCTCTCTCTCTCTCTCTATATATATGTATATATAGCATCATATCATATCATATTATATTATAAGTGGGAAGATTCAAAGCTCAAAGTTGAATTACCATTTTACCCTTATATTAAAATAATTAAACAAATATTATAAACTATAATTAAAAATTTAATAAATAACTCATTTAGATTGGTGCATGAATCAAATTCACATTAATAATTAATTATTCTATTGTGAAAATCAGGAATATTTGAAAAGTATTTCCATTAAACAAATTTGATATGGACTAAAACCATTGAACTAATTTAATGCAAATTAATTATCTACTCAAAGGTCATCATAGCTACTTCTATAAATTACCTAGCATGATCTTCATGTAAATGACAAGAAGAGGATGAGAGATTATCATGCTAAAATGAACTTTGCAAATCATTTTGTATGTGCAGTAATTATATTTTGTTTTTATCCGCTCCTTTTTATCCGTCCTAAGTATTATATATTTCCTTTTTATATATGTTGATGTACTTTCTTATGATTTTGTTTTTTTATTAGAATATTTTGTATCCTACAAGAAGAAAATAGTAATATACAATTCATGTTCTACTATGTATCTTAATTACTGATGAAATTCATATTTATGAAAGATTAATCAGTTTATTTGACATGCTTATTTGGCTCTCGATAGAGTGTTCTACTTTAGTATAAATATATTTTTGAAATTATTATTTATGAGTAGTGAGAATAATGACTAAATGAGAAATTATATATATATATGAACTAAAATAAAATGGCCCACCTAATTGGAGATAAAGAATGGATCATACTCTATATAGTATATATGTGATTTTGAGGTTGTATTTTTATTTAAACTTTTCGTTTATATGTATAATTTATTGATCTTATTAGTCTATTATATGTTTGTTGGAACATTCATTCCTCAAATTGATCATATATCTAGAATAAGTCATTTTGAAAAGTTTATATTGCTCAATTTATATTAATTATTCAAAGAGTAATGTTATGAAAAAAGGAGTATTATTCTTTTCTCTTCATAAATCATGTGTACAGTACTTTTTAAGGTTAAAAAGAAGACGTATATGTGTAATAATGATAAAAATAATTGACATATTAATCATGGTAATTGCTTCAAGTGTGTTTCGTAATATACCAAGTGTTTTTATCATAAGTTTGCATATGTACTACATTGACGAAATCTTTTAGCATTTATAAATTTTATGTATCAAACGTCTATCTACTGTGATAATAAGCTATTTATTGTTGATGTAAAATTTTAACTATAGTTGGAAAATTGTCAAACTCCCATCTATAGATTATTGATTGGAGCTGGACCCATAAATAGTTAGTAGTAATTATTTTCCAAACTAGAATGTCTACTTTTGACTTAGAGATATTATTTTATTTATGATAATGTGATATTCTTCTGCCAAATTATTGAATGTTAATTATTTCTCATACACATAATTTTTTAAAATTAAAAGCTCAATGTGAAGAGTCATTCTCCACTATTTATGTAAAAACACTTTGAGAATTAAATTTTTAATATGCTTTTTACAAACCAATTACTAAGATTGATATTATCATAGGAAGGAAATTACACTATTCAAAATGAGAAGAAAAGAGAACGAGAGAAGGATAACAAAAAAATAACTAGATATATCATCTATTTAATGTTCTTCATATTATATTTGTCATTATTTAGCGAATAAAAGATAAATGGTTAAACTACTATTTTTAATTTAAGCATCTTTTTAATTACTTAACCTTTTTAGTATATAAAAATTTAATAATAATAATAAGGGACAAACGTGCAAGGCACGTTCTCAGAATCTAGTATATATATACATACATACACACACACACACACACACACACACACACACACACACACATATATATATATATGAGAACCTTTTACTATTTCTACAATCCTTTTTAGAAAAAGATGGCTTAAGTAACAATAAAAGGAGGAAAGTAGTACCACAAATAATGAACTTACTAGTTCTTTTTTCTAATCTATGAAGTAGGACGAGTGTCCTACCTAATTCAATATAACATTTGTTGGTCGTATCCCAGCATTATGTCGGAACTCAGATCCATACCACCCCATCCTAAAATTTATTTGATGAGGAATCTGGTCTCTAGATCCACAACCATGTTGGGTACCTACATCCAAGTCCAAGCAACATAGGTTGATAGTAGTGAATGAAGAAAAGAAGAATTGACAAATTGCAGACTATTTCTTGGATCCCTGAGTTTAAGGTAATGTGCTTCATAGTTGTTAGTAATGTGTGCCCTAAAGCTGTAGGAAGTATCTATCATAAAGGTAGTAGTTTAGATTTCTTTTCCTGTGTTGGAGGATTGTCTTCTCATTGAGAAAGTGAAATGTGGAGAGGATCATAGTAGCATGCATATTTCTTTAATGCAGGGAAGAAATATGAAAATGTGGCCATGTTGTATTGAATTAACAATGCTTGAAAATTGATTCACTTCTTCCCTCTTTTCTTATTTGATGTAACAAAACTAGCCTCTGCTTTTTGCAGAAAGTGTTGGCTAAACATGGAGCTCAAAAGATAAGTGCTTATGTAACCCACGGAATATTTCCAAACAGATCATGGCAGCGTTTTAGTCATGACAAAGGAGGTAGGCGTTTGTTCTCTGATTCTTGTATTAGTAAGCAAAAATTTCCTTGTTTAAGATTCGTCGTGGCAAATAACAATATTGTCTGAAGATCCCTTTTAATCATTTAGATGTCAGTCATTACGTTTGGTTATTTTTTAGAACTAGATCTTAATTATTCAGATCTTAACTATTTAGTGTGTTATTTTAAAATGTTACAACCACTTAATGGGTCTATCAAAAAACAACATATCTACCTTCACAAGGTAGGAATAAGGCTGCATACACAACCCTCTCCAATTCCATCTGTGGGACAACATCGAGTATAGTGTTGTTGTTACCGCTTAATGGGTCTGATAGATTTAAATGATTAAGATCTGTAACAAAGTCTTAATATCATTAAGATGATGTCTTTTTAAGGTTCTGTATAAAGTTGGCAATTCACTGCTGTTTTTCGCCCATTGTTGCTGCCCACAATTATCAACTACCTCCTCCCACCACTCATATATACTATTTTCAGTCATGACCATCATCGTTGTCAGTCGCTACAATCCGTCGCCAACACTCCTAACAACCATTTACAGTCACCATCAACCATCATTATAATAACAATATTATTATTGACAATCACCATCAGTCACCACTATATATTATCATCATCTGCCGTCATCATTCACAAACACCATTAGCTATTACTATCATTAACCGCAATTATAAGTCGTCAGCATCATAAACCACTATTTTCAGAAATCATCACCATATCTACTAGACTACTAAACTCACAAACACCACCATTAGCCTAACATTATTCCCAATCGTCACCCACACCACCACCAAGTGCCATACAACTATTTAAGCATATTTATGGAAATAATATTACATTAACATAATATTTTATTGAATTTATATTTATTAATTTTTAAATAAGGATACTTTTACTGAAATGAACAGTCTTGATTATTTGGTAATCAAATCTTAATACAACATTTTAATAATCAGATTCAGACGTTTTAATCAATAATGAAAACAAATGAGGCCTTAGTCTGGCATCGTGTTTGAGAACTATTTTGATTTGTTAAGACTTTCATAAATCTTCTAACAAGTTTTTCCCTAAATAATGAACTATCATGCTTTAATGTGCTTCTTTTTAAAAAAATTCTCTACTATTCCTTTGACAGAACAGTGCTCTTTTTTTTTTAAACGCTATGCATTTTAATGAAAAGTTCCCTCATAAAATTTTAGACTGGACAAATATTGCACTAATCAAATTTTGCTATTTGGCAACTTAAAGAGTAGATATTGGTGCAAGCAATACAACAGATTTAGGCACCAAGTGTTTCTGCAGCATGATCTTTCTTCTGTATGGTTGAAATTTTCGTTGTTTCGAAAACCAATATTAAAACTATACTACCATATCTCATATCTGAAAGTTTTGTTTCTCAATGAATTGCACAGTTCCACTTTGTGAATGTCTGTTTTGGGTTTTGTTTGAATTTCATCAGGTGATTTCATTCCTATCTACCTTTTAACTTGTTCAGGTAGTCCTGAGAATGGAATGACTTACTTCTGGATCACAGATTCATGCCCTCAAACTGTGAAGGAGGTGAAAGACAAAAAACCATTTGAGGTTCTGAGCCTTGCCGCTCCCATAGCAGCTGCACTTCAGATTTAATTGCAGATTCTGTATATTGCCTGCAATGTCTTTGGATTCAAAATCTATAGAGAAAGCTAGAGAAGCCAGAGCTTCCTGCTAGCATTATTGAGATGAGTAGATTGATGTCGATAGTATTTTCTTCAACTCTATTTACCTGACAGACTTTGATGCCAGTATAATGAAGATGTTCACTACTCTCTCAATCGAATCATCGTTTGAAGATTTCCCTTAAAATGATTTACATCAATAATTTGATCCTTTATTTCCCATAAAATGCTGCATCATAGACTGGATCTATAATTGAATTTGGATGATTCTATCATTTAAATTTCAATACATATATGCTGAGATCCAGTTCCATTATTCTCTGGTTTGCATGAGTTATTTGATGTACAATATTTATTTTTTGGTTAACTGGATAATATTATTAGCAAGTAAGCTAAAGTTTCATTACAAAATAAGGGGATAGCATTATTCCCTGTATATATTGTAGCATTCATTGCTATCAAGTTACTATTATGAGTAGGAATTTCCCTTGGATAAGTAGATCTACTCGAATCACATCTAAACAGTTTCAGATTTTAGATATGAAATATTCTGAGTGTTACAATTTTGTATTATATGTAATTCGCTTAAAATGATTCACAATTCCAAAACATTGAATTTATTATTCATATTATATTATAAGTGGGGAGTCTTTTAGCTCAAAGTTGAATTACGAATTTGTCCTTTGCTTGAACATTATTTGAATATATATAACTTTATATGAAAATTAAAGCATAATATTTTCATTTTTAATGACTTGAAAAATAAATTCACACTTCAATTACAATAATTAGGATAATTGAAAAGACAACAGTTAAACTTACATTTAAATAACCATGAATAGGGTAAACGAAGAGGCAATTGAAAGTAATGAATCTTTTTTCCAAGTGAATAATGACTTTCTTCAGGTAAATAAAGAAACTATGTTTATCTTTAAGTAAATCATTTCATTTTCATATACATTTCAAAAGGTATGGAAGATATAGGAACACTATTTTAATTAAGAAATCGAAGACTTTACAACAATCATGAAGAACATATGAAGTGTGGTGTCTGCAGCGATATCTCGACAGCGACAACGGTGAGAAACTAATTTTGTGTTCCTAGAAATCTCATAGTCCTCCAGAATCCCCTGCCCTTGATCATTTTTCTTTTTTGAAACTGGAAGGTTTCAAATTTTTAACACTATTTCTTTGTTGTTGTTTTCTTCTAACCCCCCCCCCCCTTCTTATTGTAGAATATGCCTCTTCTTAGATTTATATGTGATGCAATTTGAAGTGTTCTTGAAATTCAAGGTATATTGATTTATCCGAGTATTTCTATAACACAGTTTCAATCAGAATATTCATTGGCTTTTTTCCTTTCTCTATTTTATTAGTCTTTATTTGTTCCTTTTTACCCTTTTTACTTTTTTTTCTTAGATTATTTTTCATTTTTTAAAAGGTGAAATTTCAACAATAAATATGATGAAAGTATATAATTTACACGTAATAGTAAAATAATTTTACCTTTAAGAATCACACATGACATTTTTCGCAGCTATAATTTTTTATGCAATATATTTATTCTCTTATTTTCACATATAGTCTTTTAGATAGTATACATCATCATTTCTCTTACAAGAGTCTTTCCTTTTCCTATTTAATTTTTAGGTGATTGAAGATTAAGATCTTAGTTAGAGAACATATTTTAATCTTAGTATGTCTTAGATATTATTTTCTCTCCAGTTTGAATTTGTAATATTTTTTCCTTCAAATAATATATGACTCATCACAAGCATGTTTATATTGTTATTATTGGTTCGTCTGTTTTTTTTTATTTTGTTAATTTATTTTCTGTTTATATTAAAAATTAAATTTGAAAACTAAAAGATATTAATTATTTTTACTATTTGAATAGAGTGATGATTTTTTCATGAATACTGAAACATCATATCATCAAAAACTAACACAACTAGTGCTATATTTCATGTAAATACAATATAATATACTCATATATAGACCCATGGACTTATCACAAGTAATTGCATTCTCAAGACAATCTTATTGTATTGTCCTTAATCTTCGATGTTTATGTTCTTTATAGAAAATGCAAAATGTGTAATTGAAAATTATATTTCTAATAAGTTTGTATCACGCCTTTGTTATTTCATTAAAGGCATTAGATACATTTATTATTATTTTTCTATCATGAATTCATAGACATATTTTACAGTCATGATTCACATATTTCTGGTTTGATAGAAAATACACCATTCTATTTTATGATTTATTTTAATGAATAAAAAATAAATAGTAAAATTAATATTGTTAATTTCAATATCTATACCTTATAACNGAGGAGATAAGGGGGAGGCGCATCTTCTTTTCGATAAGAACACGTTAGCAACTACAATATATGGAGGAAGACATGTTCATTGCATTTTAACTTGTTTGGTGACATAGCAACAAAAAAGGAGTAGTAGTAATAAATGACTATTCAATTTTGTGTAAATAATTGCTAAGATGCCTACTTCGTCTTTTCTCGCTGTTGTCTTCAATTGACTAATACTACTTCAATGTCCAAACCTCAAAGATCAAACCGTGCAAATAGCATTGTTCCTATCAAATGCTATTTGTTTTGGCAAATCCAATACATACTCAGTGACATTTTTATAGATCATAGACCTTTGCATATACTGAGTTGGTTTAATTATAAAATTTAATACTACTTTGTACAATGACAACTGCTGTTCTTTACCAGTTTAAAATAGATGTGCACATTGAACTTGCAGAGCAAATGAATTCTAAAGAAAAGAAGGATGATCCCCCCCCCCCCCCCCCCAAAAA
>NC_028640.1:33904762-33925689 GCF_001406875.1 Solanum pennellii
CCCCCCCCCCCCGCCTAAAACAAAAAGGTTTATCGAGATGAAGCTTAGACGACGTGAAATATATATACTGCTTTTTTCAGAAAAAAAGAGACACAATTGCTATAATTTCGAACAAACAAGTAACTGCGGCTTGTCATTTGCTCATCAGTGCGCTGCAAATGTACAACGTTGCGGCTCGTCTTGGGTTTACCGACAAATTAAAGTTCTAGCACAAGAAAATAAATATTGGGCCCGTGCACAACACGGGCAACTCCTCTCTAGTTCATGTATAATTGTTGTGGTAACCTAATTATATATGTAATTAGATTATTTTAGATTAAAACACAACAAGAATCGATCCAAAAGAGTAAAACATATCACCCAGACATAACTATAACCAACACAAGATTAATAGAGTTTTCCACGTTCATGGTGAAGTCAAGAATTTTACGAAATCGCATAACAAAAAATCTTTTTTACAAAATGTTTTTTTTTCTACTAGTCAGATTCAAATACACAAGCGCTACCTCATTTGACATATCTGAAACCATTGAGCTATAACAACTTGTTTTGTTAAAGGGTGTCTAAAATATATTATTTGATCACTTTGTATATCATTTTCTAATGTATTTGATGCCTTTTACCGCAATGAATGGTGTCCAATTGGACACGCCGAGAACAAAGTAGATCGACCACTACCCATGATGTGGGGCACGCATCCTGCATTGGCCCCCGGTCCACACATGTTTTTATAATTCAAAGGATATGAAAAAGAGCATGTCTTGATGATGAAACTCTCACCACAAAACTCAAGCTTAATGATTGACTAAGCGGCGTGAACCTCATGTCTCACAATGGCGGTTGCTCGGGCACTAGTTGTTCAACAAAAGTTTTTTACAAGTCAAGATCGAGTCCAACTAGGATTGTATTATTCGGTATTTTTCAACACTATAAATAGACCACATAGAGAACTTTTATAAGGTTATAATTATGACCAAAGTTTACGAATTATTACCAAGTTCTTTAATTATTTATTTTTGAAGACATTGATAAAATCTACCTTACTACTCTCCTACTTGTTTCTTTTGCAGGAGATTAATTCAAGGGTTATACTCGCAATATTTTTTTTATCTCAACAATTACTTATATTCTTCACAACTAGTTATGAGTAGCTATATATCATAACTATGGTTATGTGACCTAGAATAGGGATAGTGATAATGAGTTCTTCACATTTAAGTCTTTGTAGTCTTTCGTAAACATTGTCTTTTTAATGGATAAAAACATTAGCAACTTGTTTGTATTTAAGACTTGCTTGAACAAAGAAGTTAATATTAGGAAAAAGAATCACAAACAGAAATTTGAGGCTATCAACCACTACCTAATATCTTTAGATAAAGATAGAGAAGTTAACTAGAGACCTACGATTATAACCAAATTAATACACACCCAAGTTTCGAAAGGACTTAAGGTGGAATTTTTATAATTAGGCTTAGAGACTTTAGAAGCCATATAGATTCATCATTTTAGACAGTGGACACACCAAAAATGAGTTGATATTGAAGTATTTGTTTGAGTTATGATATCTAGGGAACGACATATGTAGTTCATCTTTAACTATTGAATCCAAAATCATGGAGCAAAAGAAGTTCAACTATATTCCTTTGAAACCCTTATTCCAAATACTGATTACAAGACTAAATTCTTGCAATAAATTGTGATTCCTTGACACACTGTCTATGAGATTCAAACCCAACTTACTTTGATTTTATATTTGATAATGACCCTTTTATAATAATTGAGGGTAAAATTTGGGCAACATCAACTTTTGGATCTGTTGTCAAAAAGTGTGTGGTTAAGAAATTACTATTTCAATAAAAATTCACGTTTGTTGCATTACAACCTCAGTGCATACCCAATACTCAGAGTCAAGGATCTCCCTTGATTCTCTTTAATCAAAAAATTGAATATACTTTGAAGCACCTTATGCTAAACGTGGCATTGGACAGGGAGGTTGATAAGATGGATGCAACAACTGTTGCTACACAAGTTGGCCTTGGTGTGTCCATTCAACCTCCACCGTTGTCTAGTACAGTTTCAACATAATCACTATGATGTTGTATCTTTTGGTCATGAAATCTAGATTACAAAAATCCGAACAAACCTCAAAAGGACTTTGTCAGGTTTTGTCTGGTGTACAACAGCCGTGGCATCTCTCAAGAAGGAATAAGGTTGAGGTTATTTTCATTCTCCCTAATAGGTGAAGCAACTATACGGTTGGGAGAACTATCAAAGGCATATATATTGACTTGGGGACGACTTACAACAAAATTACTGGAGAGGTTCTTTCCTCAAAGTAGACGTATACATATATAGACGAGATTAGGAACTTCAGACAACTACCGGGTGAACACTACACAAGGCCTAGTTACACTCTAAAAAATGTGGCTTAGTGTCCTAATCACAAAGTACCAAATGAGGTGTTACTGGAAAGCTTCTATAGGTCCTTGTATGCGGTCAACAAATCCATTGCAAAAAAATATGGTGAAAAGTTTTGGAGAATTCGTATAATGATGCCAAAACACTTCTAGATCAGATGACATGGACGAACATGGTCTAATACACTAGAGATAATAACGTAGTGTCATTGCATTGGATAGGAAATAGTCAAAAGTAGAGACGTTGAGAGAATAAGCTTGAGACGAGAAAACAGCGCACTTGATGATGAAAATCGAGGTGCTAACTAAACACATATGGTATTGGAACCCAAAAAGTAAATGTCGAGGGATTCAATTATCAATTTAAAATAAATAACGGAAGTTACTATCCATATAAAGATGAGGCTGATTATGTGAATAACCAGCAGGGGGAGTTCCCATCTGAACTACCAGGGTTCTATCAGGGACCTTAGTAGCGAGGTCAACAGAATCAAGATTGGAACAAAGAGATGAACTAATGAGGTGCAGGTTGGAAAAAACTAGGGTAACTAGGACAAAGGCTTCAATGTTGGAAGCACAATTTATATGTTTCTCCTAGAGGTGGTTAACAAAAATTTGAACAAGCATGAGTGAGTGACCCAATGAGCTCGAAAATAGAGGACATGCAGCCCCACGTGCTAAAGAAAGTTTAATCTATCAATGCTGGTATGTAACAACTACATAGTGACCTTGAAAACATAGGTTATGTTGTGAAATCACATTCCACCTCAATCAAACAAATAGAAGCATAGTTGAGCCAGATGTCGACTTCGCTCAGTCAAAGGCAAAAGCCACTCTTAAAAGTGACTAAATAATGAGCTCGAAGTTTGAATGTGGTAATATAACCATTTTATAGTAGTTACAACTCAGAGTAGCCGGGTGTATGATGATACACCATACGAAAAAACAAATTTTGTAGACCCTAAAAGAGATGGAGAGGAGAAGAATAAGATTGAATCAGCTACTCCTTTAGAACCTTATATTACTTATTGTGAAGATAAGAGAGTTAAAACTCATGAAGAGAAAAAATAGTTGGTTTTAAATGAAATGAGTAAAGAGGAAGGCAGTACAAATAAACAATTTTTAATTCAAAATTGCTCACCTCCCTTTCTGCAGAGATAGTAGAAGAGCAAAAATGATGTTAGTTTAGAAATTTCTTTGATGTCTTGAAACAGTTGCAAATAAATATACCATTGACTGACACACTGAGAAACATGCCAAGATATGTTAAATACCTTAAAGACGTTGTGAAATGCAAGAGATATTTGGGAGACATTTAAATGATTTCAGTTAATGAGTAGTTCAGTTTTTGGTTATTGAGCAAGCTTCCAAAAAGCTAGAGATCTTGGGAGATTCACCCTCCCAATATAAATTGGTGAAATTAATCATGGATAAGCACTATGTGACTTGGGGGAAAGTATTGATTTAATACCCCTATATATGTTTGAGGCAATTTGAATGGGAAAACTGCGTCCAAGCAATACAATTTTGTTATTGGCTGATTGAGTATATGTTGCTTTGGCTGGGTGATTGAAGATGCTCTCCTCATACTGAGTAAATTTTTATTCTTGTCGATTTCATAATCCTTGATTTGGAAGTAGATATAAGGATGTCAGTCATATTAGGACATCCATTCTTTTCAACTAAGGAATCAATTATTGATGTGTGAGCAAGAAAGATGAAGATAAATGTCCACAATAAGGAGATGACTTCAATGTCTACAAATCTTTCTCCAGTTCATCACACTTCACTAATTTATGCAAGATCACAAAGGTAAATAAAAATGAGAGTGTGGGGTGTAGAACAACGAGCCTAATGAATGCAAGACTTTTGGACCCGAACATGAGTTGGAAAGAAACAAAGATTAAATGAAATTAGTAAAAGTTGAGAGATATGGACCTCCCAAAGAAAAAATAATAAACAACACAAAATGACTTGCAAGAGTAGGAAACATATGATAAGGTTTTAATTAATGACTTTCATCATGCTATGATGTTAAATAAAGTGCTACTACAAAGTCACCCTTGATTATAATAGTCTAGAATATAAAAATAATAAAATACAAAATTATGTGTCATGCCATGACCAAAACTAAGACGCTTGTGAGAGACAATCCACCTTACTAACAATTCTTGGGTTATTTTGTAGGTTCTAGACAATAAAGGAATTGAGAAACACAGGTTGAAGCATGAATATGCTTAGAAAAAATTTAGCAGCTGACTGAGGTTGCCCCAGCCACACACCCATAGTTCGCACGTTGGGCATCTTGGCATAGATCTTGTCCCATTCACTGAGATCTGCGATGTGACTATGGGAAACCATTAAAAGGTGGTCATCATATACTAGAAGAACTTTGGTTTAATAATCAAGATGCTCTTCATATTGACTCACATGGTGTACCATGAAAGGGCTAACATATTGAGGTTGACTGGCATTTCATTCGTGAGAAGATTCAAGATTACTTGATTTTCACTAGTTATATGAAGATAGGAGAACAACTAGTTGTTTTGTTCACAAAGGCACTGAATGGAGCTCGAGTTTATTATTTATTTAGAAAGACGATCATGATTAATATCTATGTTCCAATATGAAAGGGAGTGTTAAAAAATATCGTAGGATATTGAAAATATATTCTCTTACCTTATATAGATAACAAAATCACATACAGATGTGTAGGATATTTACTTAGCTTTGATAGAATCTCTTGAGATTGTACATATACATGTTGTAGTCATTTAAAATTTATTAAATATAAATTTATAAAATGATTTGGATTATATTAAATTCATAAATATATTGGTCCAAATAAATACAATGGATTAATATACTTGGGCTAATTATTTAAGTACAATAAATATGAATTAAATTTAATTGATTTGGGCTACAATAGATGAAACCAGTTTCACCTCATCCTAGATGCCCATTTTTTCGGTGCCACATGGACAATGGTGTGGCATGCCAAGTCAAACAAGAAGCCAATATGTATTGTCCCTAAAATGAGATAGGTGAAAATATATACAAACATGGGTGTCATGATGGTTTAAAGTCTTAAAATGGTTAAAAATGGTGTTTAGAGGCAGTATATAAAGTATGGAAGTGTTTGGAGGTCAAACGTCCAAGATGTCTGGAAACTAGTCAAAGTTGAACTAGTGTGTCGTAGTATTTTGTACTGAAGTTCTGGGAATGTTTTGTGGGTCAAATTGAGTACCGATGGTTCCTACACATATAATGACATGTAAAGTGTCAAAACGTCCGAGAACGACGCCCCGGGGACCAGCCTAAGGGTCCCCGAGGAGGACCCAATCTTGACAAATGCAAGCTGCCGCGCCAGCCAAGATGTGGCAGTGGTTGTGCGTTACGCAACACTAAATGGGAAAAAATCTTGCCCTGCGATGCAGCACTATCACGAAGCATTTCAGAACCAAGATTTGAAAATGCCTCCGCGAGGCGCAGTAAACTCCCATTTTCGGTCGCGTCGTTTTTAAGTCAAATTTGAATTGGTTTAATTTTCCAATAAGTGCAGGGGTATTTTGGGGATAGTTTATTATCAATTATTGAGTCTTTTAACCCCTAAATTCATCAATCAAAGCTAAACCCTCAACTCAAAACAAAACCACTCCATTCCTTTCTCTATAACCTCCATAAATGAAGGTTTGAAGTTCCAAGGAAGATGAAATATTTCGAAGACTTTTCTCCATCAATTTCGTGGGTTAATATTCTATATTAAGGTATGGTGCTTCATCCTTGAATCCTCTTCTATTAAAGGAGACAATTCAAATGATTTCAAAGATGATCAAAACATGAATTCTCCTATTTTCAACTTCTAGCCATGGGTTCTTGCATTAAACAATTTGAAACAATGATTTATGATATAATTAATGTCAATTGAATGATTTTATATTAAAATTCCAATGAACCCATGAGAATCATGAACTCCTATTTTGGCTCTAATATGGGTGATTTGATCATGACTTAATTGTATTAGATTGTTATGTAAATTGTTATGGGCTATTGTATATGTACAAATTATGTTAGAATTGTTTATAGGCTTCCTTATTTGGATGATTTTCATATAGTATCTTGATAGATCAATTGTATAGTTTGATTATTGGATTGAATTGGTGACTATGACTATTGGTAAGAGCTTTGGTGTATTGTATTATTTAAATTAGCTATGGATTGGAGTTGTTAAGATTGAATTGGTTGTATGTTGACCTAACCCTTACTATATTGTGTAGTATAGGTGTTTCAATTAGATGTTTGGTATGGTCCACTTATGGTGGCGATGACTATAGGTTATACTTGTAAATAAATGTGGCCTCCCTGGCATTACTTTATGAATTATATTGAACATGGCCTTGTCGGCATTAATTTATGTATTATGATATTGTCATGTTACATGTATTTGATATGTAATCATTGTGAAGGTCTATATGAGTTATGTGCATCCATGAAGTTAAGTATGTGTTTTTCTAATTGGATGTGATCACGATAGGCTATAGTGATGCCTTATATGTTTATACTTGATGTTGAAGTGTGAATCTTCCTATTTGACTATATTAACATTATGATCCGTTATGTTGATAATTTTATATATGTGTGAAGGGTGACTAACTAGTATACTAAGTTGTCTCTGTATGCTTCTTGAATGAACTATGTGATAATGTAATGGGTGTGCGTGTCTTTTTAGGTAGACTATGTCCCTCTACTTGATGCATCCTAAATATATGAATATGAACATCTTGACTTAATGGGATTATACACCATTGTCTTAGATGTCTATGGATGAATGTAGAATGAAAGTCCAAGATCGTAGACCTAAGATGGTGCCCTTCTAAGCATGACTAATCTCTGGAACCTTTTATATAGAAATAAGGTTAAGAATGAGCTATCCTTATAGACAATTGAGTGTTAACCCTAGTGGACCCATCTTTTGTAGGTGCATTATGACTAGGTAATGACTAAGAGATGGTACCTTTTCATACACCCCTTTTTATTGAACTTACTTTATGAGAACAAAGGCTAACACCGAGTGAATATGTTATGGGTTGTAGCTCTACTTGAGAAGGAGACTAGACTGCAATGTAGTTCTACTTGAGGAGAAGACTAGAGTGCATAAAAGCTCATGATATTCCTTAACCATGTGCCTACAAGGGTTGTGTCCTAGTTCTACCCTTGGCAAGTAGAACACCCTCCAGTGGGGTAGGGTAGACTATGGATTCCATGCCTAGCTAGTATGGTCTATGTTGGTTATTGTGTTTTTATCATCGTATGGGATACATTCTAGTACTCGATAAGTTCTACAACATCTAGGTAGTGGAATTAGACGTTATCTAGACATAGCACAAGTAGGATTTGATGGTTCTAGAGTGTAGGTTCCTTAGGTCGTTCTAAGACCCTTATGTGAAGCCCTTGATGAATGAAATGTCTTTTAAAATGACTTAATGAATGATTATAACGTTAGATATTGTATGTGACTAGAGTGTACTCTATCGATGGTAGCTTTGAGGGTTCCTTAGGTAAGATTGAAGAGGGTGTATGGGTGGTCTCTTCTTGTCCTACTTAGGCGAAACTTGGAGTAACCTTAGGTGTTTAGTAAATGAATTATAAATGTAACAATCTTATCTTAGGTAGTCTTATGGATTGTTCAGGTAGGGCTTGAGGAGGGTGTATGAGCGGTGTCTTCTTGTCTTACTTATGTAAGACCCCAAAATGAGTTAGGGTATCTAGATCCTAACATGTTCGTATTAAGGTTCTAAGGTCCTAAAATGACATAATGTGGTTTATAGGCATTTTATAAAGTTTGAAGTGATTGGGAAGTCGAACGTCAAGCGACGACCAAAACGTTCGATGATTAGTCACCTATGTGTCTCATGTGTCCATGCGTGTTTCTGTACTGTGTTTCATGATATTAAGAAGTGTTAAAATGATTTATAATTATAGTTAAATATGTTATATGTAGTTTCAAGAAGTTTGGAGGTCAAACGACCAAGAACATCCAAGGCATTCAAAAATAGCCCTTAAGCCGCTCAATGTGTGTCTTGATGGGGCCTAGCCTGTTTGGATGAGTTGCAGGTGTTTGATTTGGATGAAACTTATGTGGAATGTCTACAACTTATTAAGTGTTTTATTTACGTTGGAAACGTCCGGGTATAAATTCTAAAGGGCCTCACAAAAGACCCCACAAAAAGGACCCAAGGCTGGTCGAGACACTGCCTTGGCAGTGTCAATCGACGGACCAAACGATGGCCACTTGGTCAAAAGACAGCCCGTTGTTGAGGTATCATAGATTTTTACTTAGCTTGGGAAGGTATCAGCCCAAAATTTGGCTAAGTACCAGTCGACAGAAGCCAAAGGACGACCTATGGCCAGTCGATTGCTCTGTCGATGGTGGTCTGTCAACTGCTTCCTGCGTCTGTTTCATTAAAGGGGTTAATGGAAAATTCACCCAAGATAATAACCTGATTCTAATAGGTTTATTTAGATACTTTTAGTTGTATATAATGTAGTAAAAACGTGATCAACCCCACTCCCAATACAATTCACCAAATTAGACCTTTCCCTCTTAAAATATTCTCTCTAGAACCTCAATTGTTGGTGAAGCTCAAGAACAGCTTGGAGATTGAATTTCCATGGATGAATTATCAAGTTTTATAGATTTTAGTGTAGATTAACATATGGTGATCCTTCATCTCTAGTTATCCTTCCATCTAGAGAGTTAATCTCAAAGTTTTCAAAGAGAAAAATATGATCAAGTTCTTCTTCTTCATTCTAGCCATGGGTTCTTTCTTAAATTGATTTCAAAATCATAGTATGAATATATTGATGATTATATACTTATTTGGACGTGATTTTCAATCCTATTGCATGAGGAACCCATGCATCTTTCACAAACTCGATTTTAGCCTATGTATGGCTTTATGATCTTGATCTTATGCATGTAAATTTGTAATTCAATTATCTTAATATGCTTATGCATACTTTATAGTATGTATATTGATGGTGAATCATTTATGAATTATCCATGTGAATCCATGTATGAAGATTTGAACAAAACTAGCCTATGTTCTATGAGTTCACTGTACGTTTGGATTCATGGTGATTGTTAGGAGATTTAGATTCTTAAAGATCACTGTATATACTGTCTTAATTGGATATTATGGATGAACCGTAAATAAGGGATTTCATGATTGATGAATGTTGGTTAGCCTATGATTCTTATACTTTTTATGGATGTCTTAAATAACATGTTCACTGTAATATAAAAGTTTATAGCAATAATAGTAGGATTTCGTGTAGATTATATTGTCATTTTCTACTACCTTATATTGATGATATTAATGGATTGTAGGTATGAATTCTTGATGATCAAAGAAAATGAATCTTGGCATGAATTGATATAGGTTCTTCTAGCCTACAATTTGAATGTTGTAATGAACATTATGTGATCTTAATTCTAGGGTAGATGAAGATTTATTTAGATTTGATTTATATATATTTGGATACTTACCTAAATGTATATTTTTGGTACATCATGAATGATGAACTAAACTAGGGAGGTTAGTTGATGACCTTGGACTCTCTATTCCTAGTGCATGTGAGATGTCTTGTATTATGTTATAGTGTGATTTTGTAGCAACTTGTACATGGTTTATTTTATGACTAAAGTACATATAGATACTGCCTTATATATGAATTGGTGATAAATAAGGTGCATTGATCAATGATGATCAAAGGATGAGAAATTGGTAAGAATGCTTATCTCCTCTACTCTTCTACTTCTCTATTTATTTATAGTAATGTTGATGAAGCCTTGTATGTCATTGTGTGGTATGGTTCACTGATGGTGGCGGTGTTTACTTTATTGTCATTATATATGTGTTTACCATGGCCTTGAAAGCAAATTGATGAATATATGAACATGTGCCTATGATGATACTATGTGAAGATTATGCCTACTTTCCTATTCTAGTTGTGATTTAGGTTGTATGGCTATTGTGTAAGCATGTGTATATCCATGTTAGGGTAAATTATAGGTTCTTCCATTGATGAGTAAAATGGTTAATAATCCCTTAACTATGTACCCCTATGTGAATTCATGAATAGCATAAGTTAGGAGTCTTAATTGTAATATGAAGTTGGCTTGTCTCCAATGCTATTGTGTGTAATGTGGTTTATGCTTGAAAGAGTATTATGGTCTACGAGGGTGGATGCCTCAATATGTTGTTGATAGCCATTATGTGATCATGTTGACCAATGTACACGCACACTCACTTTTCATGCATGTTACAAGTAGTATAGGTCATGGTGTCTTAATGAAAGGTAGTTTTCATATTCACTAGTGTCTACTACTATGCATGTTAAAATGATGTTTATTAAAGCATGATATGTGTTTTAGCTAGGATGACTTTATAGGTGTACTAGTATGGGTTAGGGTATGAGACTTTGTGTATGCATTGCACATGTGAACCTTGATAGGATAGTTCTAGGTTTAGTTTCTATATGTATGAATATGTATGTATGAACATGTGTGCCTTAATGTGTTATGTGAAAGGTTTCCTCATATATATGTATACACACACACACATGTATGAAGACCTAGTCAAGAGAGGGTCCTTTAATGGTGTATTTATGTGTACCCTAAACTAGATGATGATTTACATATGCTATGTTCATATGAAGGGATTCTTTACCTGATTTAGGTTGATGATCTTCCATCTATGACCTATGAGTTAAGTATATAACGGGATGAATCTCCTAAACCTATGTTTTATAAATTAAAAATATAATAAAGGTTTTCAATGAAGGGAACTTAGCTTAGCACCGAGTGAACTTAAATATTAGTGTGTGTCCCTTCCTATGGTAGGAAGGTAGGTCACCATAAATCTCATGAGGTGGATAACCACAATGCCTCAATGGGCATAAATAGCATTTCCATAATTGAGTAACTACACTACCTAATCTTCGCATAAAGAGGGTTTTCACATGTGCCTCCAAGTTCCATAACTATGTTGCCACCCCTTAACGGCCTATTATCCCTCTATTGGACATACAAGGTTTTGGCCACATCTTTGAGTTGGTAAGTGGCTAACTCGGCCTTATCACTAGTAGACAACCCCATAGCATAGAGGATCTTGTATCTTTCATCAATGAACTCTTGGGGGTCCTTGGACTCATAGAAAGTAAGAGGACTTATCCTAGTGAAATCCCTTAGATGGGAGGCCATGATAGCAACTTGTTGGTGTGCTCGAGGTAAAACCTCGTGATTAGTTTGGGTCATCATGACTTGGGCTTGAGTAGTGAAGGCTTGTGCTTGGGTAGTAATAGCTTTGGACATTTGAAAAAGAGCAGCCCTTATGGCCTAATCCGTCAAAGGAGGAGGATTGACTGGGGCTTGGTCATTATTTACATCTTCCTCAAGAGGAGGAACTTGATCACCACGGGGAGGAACTCCCACATTGGCAATCTCTTCTTCAAGTGTTTGTGCCACATTTATTTGAGTATTCATTGACTATTATCACAAAAAGAGGATTAGAGGCAAAAACACATAGATCTAACAATCCAAAGGCACGATATTGGACTTCCAAGAAAGTGAGAGTTTCCTAAGCATCATATAGATTACTACTCATAAGTGTGGCGCGCTTCACTAGACGTGGTTGAGAGAGACATCGACTCAAAGATATTTAACCTCATGCTATGATACCAAGTTTGTAACATCAAGGAATACCCCCTAGACGTAATCAACGTCGTCGTTCTCTCTGAGGACTAAGATTAGCCTCTTAGCTTACATCATTACATTCATAGGTCAAATTTAGCAGAAAGTTTAAAACATTTCATTACTTCTACTCGGAGGTATACATAGACCACTAAATACACATAGTACATATATATATATATATCGAGTATACATAGACCCTTATTATAGGAAGATTACGTAGTCTTCTACTTTTATTGCACATAGATATATAGAATATAACATAGTCTCAAAATAGTCGTCTCATGTCATAACCATCTAACAAGAGTATATCAAATTGGTCCTAGTCCATACATCAATACAATAAGACCACATATAGGTCATACAATGATTAGTACTCAAATGAAAGGAAAGAAACATAAGAGTAGTCTTAAAACAAAAATAACTTTATAGTTTGATATTGGCATTGCCCTCGGAATGTTAGGACCTACCCAACTTGGATGATCAAGAATTCCAAGTTTTATTCAAAGTCGTCTCCAAAAGCCTTTCAACGACTGAAACCAAAAATGTTGAGAAATAAGAAGAAATGGGGTTATTACACCACTTGTACTAAGTATGAGACTATATGCATACATATCACAAAAACATGCTGAAATAGGACATTTCATTAAAATACAATTTACTTTGAAAACCTTTATGCACATTCAACAAGACCATACCAAATCAATATAACATAGTCATTAAGTCATAGACATGTACATCACAAGACCAACAACATCAAAAGTTGTCAAGTCAACATGCATATTATGTAACTGTATACATAATCAAGTAACTCTATCATCAAATCATAAATAACCACAAGCATGAGTAAAAGTTTATTATAATATAACCAAAGCAAGACAATCATCCATGAACCCTTATCAAGTCAACAATTGCAATGACCAAGTAAATCCCATAAGCTTACTCAATCAAGTAAACCCAATAAGAATCATGACTAACATCCTACTTCACATAGCATAACATTTAAGAGTTCATATCATCATACTTTAACAATGTAGAACAACACATATTCATAAGTGACACCAATCAACATATAGTCTCAACAATGTTCAAGTTCATTATATACTTATCATGTACCATTATAAGCATATATATACATAGTAACAACCTCCTAAAGTTCCCTTCACGAAAAAATAGTGCAAGGAATAGGTAGAGTCCCATACCCTACCTAAGCTAAGTCAACCTCTCAAGTCACCTAGTAGGTTTGTACTTTATTACTTTATTTTAGTTTAGGGAACACTTGCCTTAACCGACGTACACCACAAGTGCTAAATGCGAAATCCGGTGTTGTGAAACCTTACAACGAAGGAAGGTGGTCTACCAGCCAAAGTAAAACCAAACATAAACGTATCTTTCTAGGTGGATCCGCTAGCTAGTCTTCCTACGGGGGAAACATAGTTCAAGAACTAAGAGATAGGTATAATCCCTCTACATACCACTTGGAAATTGGGGCCTCCTCTCATGGGAATCCATTGGATAAATATACCTTATCGTGAAGTCAACACTACATGTGGAACTATAGGGTATATCTTCCTCTATGGAAAGGCATCACCTCCAATTGTCAAGTTCACTCGGTGCTAAGCTAATTCCCTTTTTGAAATGTCTTTATTGTCTTTATTAATAATCATAGCTTGTTGTAGGTCATAGGGTATAACCCATGTATATTCATCATCATTGTAGCCCAATAAGAATTTCTTGAGTGTTGTCCTTTCATTACAATTCATATCAGTAAGGTTAGCACATTAATATTTTCATATCATGAAAAGGCACATTGGTAAATCATTCATCATCCTTATAACATTGACATCTTATCTAACACCTCATAAATCATAGTCAAGACATTTCAATTCAACATCATGACTTAATCATAATTAACGACAATTTGAAGTAAAGGATTGGGATCATAAGACTTACCAAGTCTCCTTCATAATTCATCATCAAGGTCTTAACATCAACCCTTAATTCAACCAAATTAGGGTATAACATCATTATAATTCAATGGTAAACATGATAACATGGCTAAAAGAATCACTAAATCACAATTCGATAATAGTTCATAGCTTAAGACAAGATACTTAGGTCAAACTCATGACATATTTCATAACCTATATCAGTTCTCAAGAACTAGCACGAAGGACTATAAATCACCCTAATTCATTCATTATTAGTACAAAAACATCATATAGTAGTAATTCAACTAATAACCAAGTCAATTGAACCAATATAATATAATTCATATCAAAATCATAACCTAAGGATAAGGGTTAAATATCATCTTCTACAAACTAGACCAAACCATTAGATATATCATAATTAATTTAGAATACATGTTAATATATTCATAATATCAAAAAGAATCATAAAAAAATCAATTCATAACATAATTTTGAGATTGGAAAAGACCCACTTGAAAACCCAATTTTGGAAATCAATTTGATGGAACCCTTTGAGGAAAGAGGCATCAAAGGTGAAGGAGATCCCATACCTTACTAATTGATGAATATTTAAGGTTAAACTTGAATTTTTGAATCCATTAAACCCTTACCTAGCTTGGTATTCAATGGAGTTCTTCACTAGAGAGAGAAAGGAAAGAGAAGGAAGAGTGTTTTGTTTTGTGAGTTATGAGAGATTATATTAGTTTAGTGGGGTTGGGATCTTTATATGGGGCTTTAATTAACTTTTTAGGCTTACCTTAATCCCAATCTAACGACCTAACCCCTTAATTACTTAATTGGAACCAACTTATAACATGCAGAAAAGTCAGGTGCTCACACATGAGACCTCGACCAACGGCCCGTCTGTGAGTAGACGACTCCTACCCCAATTGTGCTGCACATCCGTAGGTAAGTTCAGAGACTGTGCAAAAGATTCCTTTCAAGGATTTGTCTATGTGTTGGTCGACATATGTCATCGATGCCCCGTTGATCCACACACGCTCCGTCGTTTCCCTTTGTAGGTGCACACTGCCCAGACAGTTTTTGACCCCAAAATGCAAGGGTCCTCCTCAAGGGCTCTTGGTTGGTTCTTTGGGATTCGTAACAAAAAATTTCGACCATGAATCAATATAAACACATTTTAGACACCCTTCCACCAATTTTCATCATTTTCCGACTTCTAAAAGCTAGTCAAATAGGCTAAGGCACGATAGTACCTCATTGAACTAGTTTTCGGACGTCATGGATGCTCTCGAACGTTTTGGTTTCTAGACTTCCTAAATGACTTATATTCATTAAAATGGACCTTAAAACAGTGTCTTCACCTTATGACACTTATGTTAGGCTCTAGAACATGTCTTGGATTTTCGAAGTGTTACAGGTAGACTCTAGATTCCATGCCTAGCTAGTAGGTCTATGTCAGTTATTGCCTATTCTCATCATGTGGGATACATTCTAGTATTTCATAATTTCTACAAAGTTTAGGTAGTAGAATGGGACACTATCTAGTCATGGTACAAGTAGGCTTTGATGGTGCTAGAGTGTAGGTTCCCTTATGTCTTTCTAAGACCTTTAT
Source organism: Solanum pennellii (assembly GCF_001406875.1). Classification (NCBI taxonomy): domain Eukaryota; kingdom Viridiplantae; phylum Streptophyta; class Magnoliopsida; order Solanales; family Solanaceae; genus Solanum; species Solanum pennellii. The sequence continues at coordinate 33,920,483 of NC_028640.1, forward strand.
GTGAAGTCCTTAATAAATGAAATGTTTTCTAAATTGAATTAAGGAATGATTATGACTTTAGATAATGTATGTGAGTAGAATTTCCTCTATCTATGGTATATTTGAGGGTTTCTTAGGTAATCTTGAATAGGGTGTATGGCCGGTCATTTCTTGTCCTATTTAGGAAAATGTTGGAGTAACCATAGGTGGTGAGCAAATGAATTATGAATGGAACAATATTATCTTAGTTAGTATTATGGATTGTTTAGGTAGGCTTGAAGAGGGTGTATGGGCGGTCTCTTCTTGTCTTACTTAAGTAAGTCTTAGGATAACCTTTGGTGGGAGGTGTATACGTTTATATTGTTTGAAGTGATGTGGATGTTATATTGTAGAATATGACTAGTATGTATATATGTTGACTTGTAAGTGACTTTTATTCTTGTATTATGAGATTTTCTCAAAAGAGCATGATTCATACAAATGTTCGTTTAGCATGATTTATTGCATATCACCTACTTAGTACATACGATGTGCTAATTCCATATGTTGTTTACTTCGAAAGGTGTAGGTGGCATTTGAGAGGAGTTGGTTGAAGTGAAGATTGGATACTAGCACTCATTCAAGCAAAAGTTGTGGTATGTCCTTAATTGATTTGAGGACATCAATATGTTTAAATATTCTAGTTAAATACTTTGTAATATATTTTGTTAATTCATATTCGATTGTAGAATGGGTTGTGACCCAAAGATGTTCATGAGTCTAAGTTGGCTACTTCAAGACTTAGAGTTTATATTGTTTTCTGTAAATGAGATTTTTAGATATATTGTGAAAAATGTTAATACCACACTGCTTTTTTTCTATATGTTATGCAATGAACGATCTCTATGGGCTTGTACAAGACCTCTGAGAGGTCGAGTACGCCGTGTATCGACCCAAGAGTGCCATAACATCTAGGGTGTACTTGCGGGTCATTACATAATAGGATCATGACATGTGCCAAAGATGATAAACCCTCTTCATAAAGCCTATATGCCATGCCACTTGAATTTGATTGGCCAAAGGGAATCCTGTTCCAATCGCAACTCCTATATTCCAAAACTATAAATAGTGGTCATCATAATTCAGAAACAGACTAAAAATTCTAAATAAAAAGCAACAGAAAATTCGTGGTACAAATGCCATAAAGCATTTAAGTTCTAGAACGATTAAGATAAAGACCATTTGATTCAAGAACAAGCTTTGAAGACCTTTATTTCTAGTAAAAGACGAGATCAAGATAAAGTTCAAGTTCATCAGAGACTCAAGAACAAGGTTTAAATCCCTTGAATTTGTATTTGAAAAGGTGAATTCAAATGAATCATAGAGATTGTAACACTCACACTTTGAAATAATAAATAGGTTTGTCATGAATTTTTTGTGTTCTTTATTATTGTTTTTTATGATGCGAATTTTACTGTCTACAAATTCTAGCATACCCACTGGGTCAATCTCTACATCTCATCTCAAAATTTTTAAGCATGAAATAATATCGAGATGACTGACTTATGAAGAACAACTCTCAATTAACTGCCTCTAAGGACACTAGCTTCAAGTTCTCTACTGAAGTTGAAGGCATTTTGGGTGTTACCTTTGGAAGTTTCAAAGCTGTTACGAGAAGCTAGACTGCTACACTAGGACAAAAACGCTTCAAGTGTCATCCACATCAATTGCTATTTTGGATCTTCGACTCCAAAAGGAGCAAGTTCCTCCACCAAATGCTTTAAATGGAGGAAACACTATTGCTTAAACTATCAAGATGACATTGGCTCCAATTGAGAGATCTGGTTCAAAGAACTCTACCACAAGGGAGAACTATGATTCAACTAATTAATCATCTCCATATGCATAATGTCACATGAATTACTTAAGATTAACTTACGCAAAAATCTATGATACTCTCCTACATATCCAATGATCATGCGAACAATGGTGACTGATGCTTTCTCTCTTGACGAACAACTCGCAAATCTGACAAAGTTGGTTTAAGGATTAACAAACAATGTACAACTACAAAACTATAGAATCGATAAGTTGATGGTTCAAATTGAAGGACATTTAGATGGAGAATCAATTCAAGCGCTCGGAAAATATGTCAAAGTTTAAGATATTGGAGATCCTGCGAAGAAAACATTATTTATTAATGAGATGCTAGTTTCTTCTAAAGGAATGATCCCACTCGATCGCTTGAAGGAGTTTATTGAAGAAGCTATCAAAGATAGTATGAAGTCTCCACCAAGTCTTCTCATGTGTATCCTAAGCCATACACTACAAGAAATGATAACTTCAAAATGTCTACTGGTTTAACCTCCCAAATTACAACAATTTGAGGGTAGAGGTAATCCAAAGCAACATGTTGCACACTTTGTGGAGACATGTAAAATGCTGGAACATATGTTGACCATCTTGTCAAGCAGTTTATACAATTTATAAAAGGAAATGCCTTTGGTTGGTACACAGATCTTGAGTCCAATTCCATTTATAGTTGCGAGAAACTAGAGAACGAGTTTTTCAATTGATACGATAGCATTGGTGTAATATGATCATGGTAGAACTTACGAATACTTCATAGGAAGGATGAACAAGGGATAGACTTCATAAATAGATGGAGAAATACAAGCCTAAATTGCAAGTATACGCTTATGTAGCTTCTGCAATAGAAATATGTATCCAAGGAATGTATTGGAAGCTCATTTAAATCTTTCAAGGAATAAAACAAAAATCCTTCGAAGATCTAGCTACTCACGCTCATGATGTGGAGTTGAGCATGTCCTCTGCTTGAAAGGATATAGCGTTCGTCCATGATTCTTGCGAAGGAAGGGACAAGTAGGAACTCAAGAGATGGAGAAAAGTTGTGCCCTGAAATAACAACAAAGAATCCATGAATGTTAATGTGTCGCCTATGAAAATACCATGAATGAGGGCATGAAGCAAAATGTGAGAATGACTGTCCAAGCACATTCAAATCAAAAGTCGCCACTAAGGGAGATGCATGGGAAAAAATATCTCTTCTTGGCGACGTTTCTGAGATTTTTGATGAGTTGCTCGAGTTAGAAACCATTGACTTGCTAGAGATGAAGCGAGAAAAGGTAATGACCCAAATTATTGCAAGTATCATAGACTTGTGAGTTATACTCTTTAAAAATATTTTTCCTTCAAGGATAGAGATGTGTTTGGTTCACGAAAAGAAAATTATCCTTGATGATGAGAAGGTTAATTCTAAATAAATCTCTATCACAGTTGGTTCGCTCGACTTGATCCAAATATATATCTCTGAAAAGCATGAAGAAGAGTTATTAGAGCTAGATGAATCTCAAGATGATATAGATGGTGACGAATGTTGTATTTTTGTGATTAGGCGATGACTCAACAAGTCAACCTTACGAAAAGAAGTGAAACATACTAGAGTAAAAATGGTGAGGAAATTGGAGAAGCAAAAATAAATCCAACGCCCAAAGTGGGCAAATATAGAAGTGCATCACTATCAAAAATCCCGGCATCTTGTGATTCTAGAGGAATTCTTACCAAGTTTGTTCCACATAGATCTACTAAGACAATGCTGAGGAATCATATTTAAATTCTTATAAAGTAGAAACAATGAAGGTGCCTCTTACTGACAAAGAAGGATCAACGAGTGAAGCCTCACAAAAAGTATCTCCTTGTGACGATGAAAAGGCAATAGGTGAAATCTCGTCAATGATGTCTCCCCCATCTTCTGAAAAACCTATTAAACCTTCTTCCCAAAAAGTACATGCATGTGATATAAATATCATATTTACAGATAATGATATTCTATTTGGTGAAATGATACATGATAATCGTCCTTTGTATATCATGGGTCATGTGCTAGAGAAGATGATAAATAGAATCTTAATAGACGAAGGATCTAGAGTCAACATTCTGCCTATACACATTCTGAAGGAACTCGTCATTATGTCTGGAGTACATAGTGAAGGCCATCTGTATATTCAAGGATTTATTCAAGGGGGCAGAGGTCCATACGCTCTATTAGATTACAGATTAACATGGAAGATTCACGATGAAACGCATGGATGCATGTGATCGGCGCAAAGACATAATATAATATATTACTTGGAAGGCCATGGTACAGGAGAATAGAATTGTCTTATCTTCTTACTATAAATGTTTCAAGTATCTTGAAGGTGGAGTAGAAACAAAGATAGTTGAAGATGATAATCCTTTCATCGAATTTGAGGCATACTTCGCCGATGCAAAATTCTATTTGAAAAGTTATGTAGTTAAAGGTGCCAAATCTAATGATGTCAAACCAATCATGTATGATAAGATCATAAGAAAAAGAGTCGATATGGCGGTCGGAAAGGTAAAAGTTGACACTAAATAACTTTGTCGCATTCTTAATAAAGGGAAGATCATGTCTTCGAATAACAAGCTAACATCTAGGACTTTGCTATGTTCCAAAAGTACTGAAGAAAGAAGAAGGAGAATAATCTAACCTTGAGGAAAATGTATTAAGAGGGCTAAATCTTCCTATAACATGAATTGATCCAATAAACTTGTCTTCAAAGATATGAGAAAAGTTAATCGCACAAAATCAAGTTTGAGATGTGACACTGATATACCGTGGTTTCACGGTATTATTAATACTTTTTTCCTTAAAGTTTAGTGTGTACAAAAGCCTTTTTGTGCTAATTTTTTATGTAAGTTTCTCTTTATTTGCAGGAAATCTGTCCAAAGATGAATGCGGAGATTTTGAGCGAAGAAATGCAGAAGAGACCACCTACGGAGCTTGTGACGGTCCGTCTTGATTGTGACGGTCCGTAGGTGGCAGCGTAGTGCAGCTGCTGAAGGAAGATGGGGAAGTCTGACCAAGTGTGGGGTTACGGAGTCCATGACAGTCCGTCGTGTCTTTGACGGTCCGTCCTGCAGGTTCGTCATGAAGTTCAGAGAAGTAATCCCAGTACTCATATTCCAAGAGTTTAAGTGTTTTGGAACGAAGACCCTCGATGGACCGTTGTGCCTATGACGGTCCGTCATACTTGCTGTCGAGGGTAATGAAGAGAGCAGCAGAAGAAATTGCACAAGTATGGGACGACGGAGTCCATGATGGTCCGTCGTGACCACGACGATCCGTCGCGAGGTTCGTCGACCCTGCCGCGTTTTGACAGATTTCCAGCAAATAGAGTCCTTGTTTAATTAGGTTTTTATTTTCT
>NC_028640.1:33926007-33927186 GCF_001406875.1 Solanum pennellii
ATAATTCTTTCGCTTAGAAGTCTTTTTAACGGATGGCCAACGTTAGAACTCGCCTTAATGTTACTTGCCAGACCAAGGAGGTAGATGATAGGAAAATAATTATCAACATAGATTTAGTGTATACTATCTAATAGGCTAGTATTGATTGGTACGAGGTAATAACGTAGTCAAATATCAAATACGATGCTTAATATGAGGTAAATATAAGGGTTAGGATAGCAACACAAGTAGCCGGACCAAGTGCGGAGTGAGATTTTCTAGATGCTGGACCAAGGATTTAGAAATACATAACTTATCACTTTGCATGCAAGATACTAGGAAAGAATTGAATAGTTAGAATTATCAAGTTATGAACCTCTGGGGAACACGTAAACCCTAGTTACTTTCATTAATTGATTAAACTCCAACATTCAAAGCTGTTAAGTGTCTCTTTCAATTTTGTTAGTTATTTTCATTCATTTAGAAATAGAAACCCCCGTTTTTATTGTTTTTGCTTTCCAAGGAAGTAATTGACCGAACAATAGTAATAATAGGTTAAAGTTAAGTCTAAACTATTTTCCTCGTGGTAACGATCCCAACCTCACTAGTGGGTTATTTACATGACACGCCTGCTTTACTTCTTATTTGAGAAGTAAGTTTGAGCGTATCAAATTTTGGCGCCGCTGCCAGGGAATATAGCTTTTAGATTAACTTGAACTTATTACTATAGTTTAGTTGATATTTTCTTGATTTTACTTTGTTTTATTTTTTTGATTTTTTTCAGAACTATCCTCCTTGTATGCGAAATACACGAAGAGGAAGAGAACCCTTGTTTCCCTACGATCACGAATTAGAGCGTACACTACGCAATATGAATCAAAACTTGGGAATAAATGATGATGACCCAAACTAGAACATCCTAGCTCCGGTTGATGTTCATGGTCAGTTGTTACCCGATGCTCGTGGTGAACACTAACAGAGGGGACAAAATACCATTCCACGGCCCCAAGCACACTACAGAGGCTATGATAACATAGCAGACTCCGATGGGCCACTTGTCTTACCTCCTCTACCCACAGGCCACACCTTTGTGGTAACTAGTAGCCTGATGCAAATGCTCACTGCCAGAGGTTTGTTTTCAGGGCTACCTTCTGAGGATCCACATGCCCATATAGCTAAGGTAAGGGCAGTGTGTAAAAG
>NC_028640.1:33927979-33929542 GCF_001406875.1 Solanum pennellii
CATGCCTAGACCACCACCACCCTTCCCTCAGAGATTAGTGAAAAAGACAGAGGATGGTAAATATCGGCGTTTTATAACAATGCTTAAGCAGCTCTCTATCGATGTCCCTTTGGTAGAAGCTCTAGAACAAATGCCCGGTTATGCCAAGTTTATAAAAGATCTGGTCACAAAGAAAAGATCGGTCACTTTTGAGGATGATGATAGACTGCAGCATTGTAGTGCTATTGCTACAAGATCTCTCGTACAAAAGAAAGAAGATCCGGGTGCGTTCACTATTCCTTGTACAGTTGGGTCAATACATTTTGCGAAAGCATTATGTGATCTGGGGGCAAGCATAAATCTCATGCCCCTCTCGATCTAAAAGAAGTTGGGTTTGGGGGATCCAAAACCCACTGTGATGCGGCTACTTATGGCTGATCAGACAGTGAAAAGGCCTATAGGGATACTCCATGATGTGCTAGTAAAAGTGGAGTCATTCATCTTTCCGGCTGATTTTGTTATTCTTGATTGTCAAGTCTATTTTGAAGTGCCTATTATTCTTGGGAGGCCATTCCTTGCTACAGGTAGAGCCTTAGTTGATATGGAAAAGGGACAGATGAAATTTCGGTTGAACAATGAAGAAGCGACCTTCAACATTTGTAGGACCATGAGGCAGAGTGGCGAGCTCCAATTTGTATGTTCCATACCTCACAAAGAAAAGATGATGAAGGAAAATGAACAAAAAATTGCAAAACAAGAGTTTATGGTTGGGGATTTAGTGCTTTTAGACAGTTCTGGGTCGCCTTGTTTTCTAGGAAAGCTCAAGTTCAAATGGACTGGCCCTTACTTGATTACCCAAGTATTCCCTCATGGAGCAGTTGAGTTAAAAGCCAAGGAGGGAGTGCGGTTTAAGGTGAATAGAGAACGAATAAAACTCTATTTTGGGCATAAAGCATCGGGGAATGAAGTGATAGAGGCATACCATCTTGATGAAGTATGAGTAATCAAGTGTCCCCAGTCGTGCCGCGACATTAAATCAGGCGCTTGTTGGGAGGCAACCCAATACATATAGTATTTTTAGTAACGGTCGCATTTTTCTACTAATGGGTTTTTAAATTTGCAGGCACATAACCAGGAAATTCTGCAGAAAATTACTCTGCAGCAGTCACTGACGGATACAGCGACGGACCGTTGCACCAGCGACGGACCGTTGCACCTGCGACGGAGCGTCGTATGCATCTGTCATGCCAGGTACGTCTTTATGTTATTTTCAAACTAGGGCACACACGACGGAACCAACGACGGATCATCACAACTGAGACGGACCATCGTCGGGGAATCATTGCGTCATTAATGAGGCGTACCCGACCCGACCCGACCCGGTTGGAGTTTTTTTATAAAATGTCACCATTTAAACTCCCCAACCCCTCATTTCACCCCATTCCTTAACTATTCCTCCTATTTCCCTCCTTTTTCAACTTCCACAATCTCTCCCTCTATCAACCGATCATTGTTCCCCCAAAATCCTCCAAAGCCCTAAAAGTTATCATCTACTAGTCGGAGTTGCTGCTGTGGGTGTCTTCT
>NC_028640.1:33930100-33931614 GCF_001406875.1 Solanum pennellii
TCGTCGCGTCATTAATGAGGCGTACCCGACCCGACCCGGTTGGAGTTTTTTTTATAAAATGTCACCATTTAAACTCCCCAACCCCTCATTTCACCCCATTCCTTAACTATTCCTCCTATTTCCCTCCTTTTTCAACTTCCACAATCTCTCCCTCTATCAACCGATCATTGTTCCCCCAAAATCCTCCAAAGCCCTAAAAGTTATCATCTACTAGTCGGAGTTGCTGCTGTGGGTGTCTTCTCGGTCACCAAGTACTTTTCCATCTTGTTTTTCTCCAATTCTCAGGTATGTGTCTCTAATTTCTACTCATTTATCTTGCATTTTTGTTTATTAATTAGTATTAGCTTAGTTGTTCGTGATATGTTCGTTTCTTTTATATAAGATTCTGTCTAACCTAGGTTAAAAATGTTCGAAATTGCCGTGTTTAAAACCCTAGACATAGGTGCTTTTGCATTGCTAGTTTCCTAGGTATTTGGGTTAGACAAATGTAGGTCCAAAACACTACAAGTTCGATTTGGGTTCATCGGGGATGAATGGGGTACCCCAGTTCTGTCACTGATATACAGAAAGAGACCCCGATAATGGACCGTTGTACCCATGACAGACCGTCGTAGGGTCCGTTCCAAAAGCCCTAACACCCCACTGTCCAGTTTTTTCTAAGTGTCCTCCAACGGAAATATGCGTCGGACCGTCGTCTTTACGACGGTCCGTCCTGCACAACCGTTCTGGTTGTCAGAGACCCTATTCCTGAGGGTCTCTCACTTTTTCCAAGTGTCCTTCAATAGACACATGTGACGGACCGTCATCTTTACGACGGTCCGTCCTGTACAACGGTTCTGGTTGTCAGAGACCCCGTTTCTAAGGGTCTCTCTCCATTTTTCTAAGTGTCCTCAAATGGACGAGTACGACGGACCATCATACCCACGACGGTCTGTCCTGCATGACCACTATGACGGTCAGAGACCCCTCTCCTAAGGGTCTCCATATTTTTCAAATGTCCTCTGACGGACACCTACGACGGACCGTCGTACCTGTGACGGTCCGTCCTGCACATACCGTCATACTAGTCAGAGATTGTCCTTCAGGGTTCTCCATATATACATAGTCTATGTAAGACACGACGGACCCCATGACGGTCCGTCATAGTCACGACGTGCCGTCACCAGGCCCGTCGTGTGTCACTGTTACTATAGAAATGTCATATTATTTTAATTTTTTTGTGTGGATTTGCTTGTCTTGTTTGCCACTATTCATACTAATATTGATCCTTTACAGGTAATATCTACTATGGCACCCAAGCAAGATCGAATCTATGCACGCGCGCGATCGAAGTCTGTCGCCCCGTCTGCCCGCATGGTCATTGTCTCTGATGATGAGCGTGACCCCGAGTATGTGCCCCCAGGCACTTCCACCCCTTCCCGTGCTTCACGTGCCACAAGAGCCACACCCAACAAGGTGGCGTCCGGCGTAGTCACTGCCTCCCAGTCTGATGAGGAGCGCACACTGACCGGCAC
>NC_028640.1:33932141-33934142 GCF_001406875.1 Solanum pennellii
TCCTTACAGGGAGTCTCCCGACGATGCCTGAGATCCACAATCTCTTCACCAGGCATCGCGTGGAGTGGACAGCACGTCCGTTGGGACGTTACTGTGAAGAAATGGTCCGATAGTTCTACGGATCCTACGTAGCGACACTCCGATCACAGATTGATAGGCGGGCTGCCCCCGCCAAATAGCCCCACTGGAGCAGGTCCTAGTACGGGGGGGCGTTCAGGTCGACATTTCCCTGCCTGCCATCCACCGGTTTCTATACGGCGAGGGTGTTGATGCTACTCGGACCCCTCTCAATGCCTAGTTTGACTACCGATGGCAGCTTGTTAAAGATGGCACGTTCCTGCGCTAGCCATCGCTGAGAGAGACCACCAAGAGGTGGATGGCCCTGCACCTGTCAGTTGATGGAGAGGGTGCCGACTGGGTGACCTAGCCAAAGGGGGCCATCAAGAAGGCCAACCTAACTTTCACGGCGAAGTTCTTGTGGCTGATTGTCCGCCACTGCCTTTTCCCCACAGCCGCTGATAATATCGTTACATGGGATCGAGCAGTATTTATGGCGGCGATGATAGCCGGGTTCGAGGTGGATTTCGCGTGGCTTCTACAGGCAGTCATGCACGAGAGGGCTTTCAAGGTCAGAACTACTTACCCTTTCCCGTGCATGATCTTTTCTCTCTGCAGGTCCGTAGGTGTGCCTATATGGCACGTAGATTATCTCAAGACCCCTATGGGCACTGTTGATGTCGGCCTCATCCGAGATGAGGCCAATGAGTTGGCTCCACGCAGAGGGCCCCGTCCAGAGCTGCCCCTCTTGCTGACGATCTTGCTGATACGGTAGCCCAGGCCCGCACGGCTACGCGGGCGGTGTCCAGTGACACTACCCCGGTCAAGTCTATCTCGGGTAGTAGCACTGGCCCCGAACTCCTCTCGCACAGCCCCTCTACCCGCGCTGGTCCCGCTTGCTAGGGTCCAAAAATTAGAGGCACAAATGGCTACACTTCTGCATCATATCCAGCTGTGGATGCAGAGGTCTATTACCGAGGCAAAAGAGCGCCTGGAGCGGAAAATGGTCCAGTATACAGAGTGGAAGATCGCTGAGGTTCACGAGCGCTTGGACGCCTTTGAGTTGCGGGTGCTAGCCCGGCCAGCCCCTCCAGTGGATGTGTCGACTCTTCAGGCTGCGGTTGACAGTCTTCGCACAGATATCGACACGATCTTAGAGGCTAGGGTGCCGAAGTCTGAGGCCCCTTCTGTCGAGCCTGCGGAAGACACAATGTTGGCGGCCCTATTCGCCACCTCAGAGATTCCACCACCTCCCTCTCGAGAGCATGCCAAGAGGCGTAGGGGTCGAGCAGAGGACGAGGCGCGAGCACGGAAGAAGGAGCGCCGTGAGATGGAGGCTGCGAGGAGAGGCTCACTTGCTGAGGAGGCGGCGCACCAGATGAGAGCAGGAGAGTTAGCGGCTGGGGCGTCTAGCTCCCGAACGGTGGAGATAGCAGGAGGCACTGCTGATAGTGCGGTTGTTGCTGAGGACACCACTGAGGGTGTCCTGATTGCAGAGGACGTGGGTTCCGGGGAACCGGACCCACCAGCTTGCTGATCGACGGCGCTTTGCGCCACAGGTTTGCTTCATTTACCACTCTAGTATTTAAATTTTTTATGCATTGGGGACAATTGCATGTTTTTTTGGGGTGTGCGGTAAATGGAAAGTGAGTGCTAGGGTGAAGTCTGAGTAGCCCAATTCACTATCCTCTTTTGGTGTTTTCTTGCCCGTGTTCTTTTTCCCCAAAAGACTGATTACTTTTTCTGTTGAACCGACATGTCTATATCTTTTATACATAGTTTAATTCTTGAGCATGATGGCTAAAATGATATCCTGATAAATTGGAAAATGATGCACGACTAGGCATATTAACTGATAAATGTGTGGCTCTAAGCATGACATAGAGGTACACCATTGCATTACCCTAAGTCTAAAATTCGAACTAGGTGTCTGATAATCTGGTA
>NC_028640.1:33934489-33937747 GCF_001406875.1 Solanum pennellii
TTATGGCCCTGACCCAACTTTGGGTATTGTGTACTTTGACTCATGGCAAAGCCATGAGTTGAGGGTGGCTACTATGAGAAATGATCTGGAAAGTGGGGTTGAAAGAACAAAGAGAGAGAAAGAACAAAAGTAAAGTGACTTAAGAATTAGTTGAAAGAAAAATAAAGAAAAAGAAAACTATACAAGAAATACAAGCAAGAAAAGAAGAGAGTCACTTACACAAATGAAGAAAGAAGAGAAAATAACAAGGTGAAAGAATATGAGAAACTGGGCGAGATAAAATGATAGAAAGTGGTAGGTTTAGCCGATATGTCAAGGAGGGAAAAAAGTCACAAAAGTATACCTAAATATACCCTACCTGACCCTGAGCCTATGTTACAAGCTAAGAAAGTCCTATCGTGATCCTAAGGGTTGTATAGCGAACTTAAGGCAGTGAAAATAAGGGCAAGCTTATGGCAATAGGTATGAATGAGTGTGACTTTGTTCTGAGAGCGAGTGTTGAAAAGTAATCCTTATACTCAAACTGAAATCATTGTGTGAAAAATGAGGATTTTGTTTTAAAGTGAGGACACTAGTTGCAATACCGGAATTGTTAGCACCTCGGTGAGAAATTGAAGAGGATAGGTGTTAGTGCATGGTGAGTCTGTGTCATGTTCTGATCCTTCATAATTCAAGCCTAATAGTGATAGCATGCATAGATATGATGTGATTAATCGGGATTGATAGCCAAATGATTGCAATGGATAAAACATGGATACTATTGTACAAAGATTTTGTATTGAGTCATAGTGCGTTGCTTGAGGACAAACAACGAATTTAAGTTGAGGGTGTTGATATACCGTGGTTTCACGGTATTATTAATACTTTTTCCTTAAAGTTTAGTGTGTCCAAAAGCCTTTTTGTGCTAATTTTTATATAAGTTTCTCTTTATTTGCAGGAAATCTGTCCAAAGATGAATGCGGAAATTTTGAGTGAAGAAATGCAGAAGAGACCACCTACGGAGCTTGTGACGGTCCGTCGTGATTGTGACGGTCCGTAGGTGGAAGCGTTGTGCAGCTGCTGAAGGAAGATGGGGAAGTCTGACCAAGTGTGGGGTTACGGAGTCCATGACGGTCGTCGTGTCTATGACGGTTCGTCCTGCAGGTTCGTCATGAAGTTCAGAGAAGTAATCCCAGTACCCATATTCCAAGAGTTTAAGTGTTTTGGAACGAAGACCCTCCACAGACCGTTGTGCCTATGACGGTCCGTCATACTTGCTGTCGAGGGTAATGAAGAGAGCAGCAGAAGAAATTGCACAAGTATGGGACGACAGAGTCCATGACGGTCCGTCGTGACCACGACGATCCGTCGCGAGGTCCGTCGACCCAGCCGCGTTTTGACAGATTTCCAGCAAATAGAGTCCTTGTTTAATTAGGTTTTTATTTTCTATAAATAGTTCGAAAAACCTCGTTTTTGAGGTTAGACGCTGGATCATTGTTAGACTCTGGATCATTATTAGACTCTGTGTATTAGTGTTAGACTCTTGAATAATTTGTAGACTCTTTGAGAGATTATTGATTATCTTGAGACTTTTATCATTGATTGTGGGTGATTTTTGCTGATTAATCAAGTGAACTTGGGATTTTACTCTTTCTCATTGAAGTAAGTACATGAATTCTTATCTAATATATTTGAATATTATGATTATGACTATGAGTAACTAAACTCCATAACTAGGGTTGTGGGAACCATAGGCAAATAATGAGATAAAACCTAACTAAAATAACAATTCTAGAATATTGTCTTGCATGCATTAATAATTCTTTCGCTTAGAAGTCTTTTTTACGGATGACCAACGTTAGAACTCGCCTTAATGTTACTTGCCGGACCAAGGAGGTAGATGATAGGAAAATAATTATCAGCATAGATTTAGTGTATACTATCTAATAGGCTAGTATTGATTGGTACGAGGTAATAACGTAGTCAAATATCAAATACGATGCTTAATATGAGGTAAATATAAGGGTTAGGATAGCAACACAAGTAGCCGGACCAAGTGCGGAGTGAGATTTTCTAGATGCTGGACCAAGGATTTAGAAATACATAACTTATCACTTTGCATGCAAGATACTAGGAAAGAATTGTTTTACTTAGAATTATCAAGTTATGAACCTGTGGGGAACACGTAAACCCTAGTTACTTTGAATAATTGATTAAACTCCAACATTCAAAGCTGTTAAGTGTCTCTTTCAATTTCGTTAGTTATTTTCATTCATTTAGAAATAGAAACCCCCCTTTTTATTGTTTTTGCTTTCCAAGGAAGTAATTGACCGAACAATAGTAATAATAGGTTAAAGTTAAGTCTAAACTATTTTCCTCGTGGGAACGATCCCAAACCCACTAGTTGGGTTATTTACTTGACACGACAGCTTTACTTCTTATTTGTGAAGTAAGTTTGAGCGTGTCAGACACACCCTACAAAACGCACAAGAGAAGGTTTTGATCCCAATGCTTACAAGTTATTTGTAAAGGTTGGATGCAACCCTAATGAGTCATTTATGTTAGGGAAAGTTCCATCACAAGATACAACTAGGCAAGCACGTGAAGGCCTAGGCTAGCCAACCACCACCGATTCACATTTCCATAAAAAAACATGCAATAGCCACATAGCTTTTGAAGATGAGATCACTACTCCCAATAAAAAGCCTTCCGTATTTGATTGACTTGCAAAATTGACTGCAAGAACTTCTGTGTTTGAGTAGTTAGGTCCATTGAAGAAAAATAAAAGGAATATGAGAAATTATTTAAAGTTACAACGCCTAATTTAAATTTATTCAAAACAATTCAAAAAGTTTGATTCCTTCATTAATAAGGAAAAGAGTGAAACTTGTGGTTTCATGTAAAGAGGAACTGAAGGCAAAGGCTCACACTGTGGTTTACACCAAGGAGCACGAGGAAGATGAAGAAACGTAAGCTCTCAATAACATGTTACAATCCAGAACGAGCATGATTCTTTCCCTCAAATGAATATTGAGGAATATAAAATATATATATTCTCGTTTTGTAATATATTTATCAATAACAATGATCATTTAGAAGAGCAAGATGCTAGAGATGCTCCATCGGAACTTGAAGAAGGATTAAACACCATAATAGATCCTGTGAAGGAAGTTAACCTTGACATTATTAAAGTCCCAAGGACAACTTACTTCAGTAACTTTCTAAAAGTTAATGAAAAAATAGCTTATATATATATATATATATATATATATATATATA
>NC_028640.1:33938152-34026415 GCF_001406875.1 Solanum pennellii
TATATATATATATATATATATATATATATATATATATATACTCATAAAATATAGGTATTTATTTGCTTGGAGTTGTAAAGAGATGCCCGAATTGAATCTTAAACTAGCGGTCCATCTATTAGCAGACAACTATGGTTCTCGTCTTATTAAGAAAGCTTAATGATGTTTTAGGTTCCGTTGACAGAACATGAAGTTAACAAACTCATTAAGGCAAACTCTATTCATAAGGTCAAATATCCTACATGGATTTCAAGTATTATTCCCGTGAGGAAGAAGAATAGTCAGATTCGAGCTCCTGTTGACTTTAAAGATCTCAATAATACATGCCCTAAATATGAGTTTCCTCTTACTATTCCAGAGTTGATTATTGATGCCACCATTGGTTATGAGGTGATGTCTTTTATAGAAAGTTCTTCGGGCTATAACCAAATCTGCAAGGAACTAAAGGTTAAATAGCTCACCGCATTTTGCACACATAATGGTGTATTTATTTTTACAAAAAGTGATGTCATATGTCTTAAAAAGAATGTTTGTGCCACACATGAAAGGGCTATGAAAAATATATTTGATGATTTGCTCCATTATAATGTTGAATCCTATGTTGATGACTTGGTGGTAAAGTCAAGAAAGAGAAGTTATCATTTGAATGACTTAAGAATGGTGTTTGAGCTGCTCCAAAGATATAATGTATGGATGAATTTATTGAAATATGCCTTCAGAGTTACTTTTCGCAAGTTCCTTGGCTTTATTGTGAGACATTGAGGAACGGAAATTGATCAAGTGAAAGTTTATGCAATATCGAAGATGCCAGAGCATCGAAATGTTAATAAGTTAAAAAGTGTCATGACCGGGAAGAAGCCCTTAGACGTACCAACGTTGTCGTCCTTGAAGAGGACTTAGACTATCCCTTAACATTCATCATTACATTTCATAGGTCAAAAATGTAGAAAATTTAAAACTTTTACATAGTTAAGTGTACCTAGACTTCTCATATATCATATAGGAGTTTACATAGACTTCTCGCTTATGATGTATACATAGACTTTTCATTTAGCGTAAACAAATCAAATAAGAGTCTACTATCTTGTCTCACATATAAACCATCTAAAATAATTACAACATTTGGACATAGCCATTACAAGTATAATATGTCGTTATAGGCTTACATCAATAGTCTCAAATGATAAAGGAAGGAAACAAATATATTTATACATAAAAATCCTATTAATATAGATAGGTGTCACCATCCTCAAATCATTGAGGAATCACCAATCAATTTCGAAAAGATGTCCAAGTCTTCTTGCAATTAGCCTTGAAAGTTCTTGAATGGCCGGAACCTACATATTTGTAATACCTCTAAAATGACTTAGATGAAACAAGATCCTAACATGTTTTAATGAGGGTCTAAGGTCCTAAAATGGTATATAATGTGGTAATGAGGCAGTGTTTAAAAATTTGGGTGAATTGGAAATCAAAAGTCAAGGGACAACAAAGACGTTTGACGACTAGTCGCCGTTATGACTTATGTGTATTTATGTGCTTATAAGTGTGAGTCATGAGCTTATAGGGTCCTTATATGATTTATAATAGTGTGTATTGTAAGTGTTTCAAGTTTCATGATGTTTGGAGGTCAAACGTCCAAAAACATCAATGACGTTTGAAGGTTTGCCTTGAAATGAGCTTATGCATTTTAGTATGTTTCATCGAGTTTTATGTGTTCATTTTGGATGAAATTGTTGTGGGAGGTCCTAAACTCATATAATTTCATATTTGGGTTGGAGACATATGGGCGAAAATCCTCAAGGACCAACCAAAGGGTTCTTGAGGAAGGACCCATGTTGGTGACCGAAACTTCCAAAAGCAGTCCCACTTAGGGATGGAAATCGATGGCCAGTAGCCTGGTCGATGCCCCCTAGGTGGTGGGTGATGGAAAAGACATTGGCGTGGGAGCTTAAGCTTCCAAGGACCAGCCTCTGACCCAAACCACGGACCAGCAGGATGGTCCGTTGGTTGGAAGACGGCCCATCGATGGCAGATGTCGATGGGTCTGTGCCACCTGCACAGTTCATTATTAAATTCTAGGGTGATTTGTAAATTAAATTCACCCTATGTACAAGTAAGAGTTTGGCCTTTTTCCTAAAGGTATTCTAGGTATTTTAAGAGGGTTTATAAGTCCTAATTACCTAGATGAATTCATTATTCAAAAATCAAAACCAAAAACCTCTAAATAGCTCTATTGAACTACATAGAAGCTAGAAGGTAAACTGAATCTTGAAGGTTAATTTATCCACAAATTTCTCTAAATTTTTATGGATTAACATTATTTAAGGTATGGTTCTTCATCCTTGAAACTCTTCTCATCAAGGAGCCAAACTTCAAATTGATTTCTAAAGACTTCTAAAGATAAACTTGTCCAATTTTGATACCCATCCATGGGTTCTTGCATAAACTGTCTCGAATCATTATATATTGATTAAATTGATGTTAATTAAATAATATTAACCTAATTAATCTATGAACCTATAAAATTCATGAACCGTAGGTTTTGACTATTTTGTGGGTGATTTCTTTATGTCTCAATGCTTATGATTTGTAGTGTAATTTTCACTGCGCTATTGAATGACGTAAAAATTGTATTGAAATGATGTATAACATAATAAACTAAAACAAATAAAGGTAAACTAGACTTTCATGATTGTTTCTTGAGTTAACTTTGTAATAAAATGAGTTAGTCAGCGTCCTTAGGCAGTGTGTGAAGTTTGGTTAAGTTTTGAAGGTCAAACGTCCAAGAACTTCCATGACATTCGGAAGATATGCCTTAGATAGTTCTTGTGTGTCTTGATGTTTTTGAGTGAAATTTACGTGTTCACTTTGTGTGAAATTAGTGTGTGATGTTCCTAAGACATATACGACTATGTTTAGGGGTTTAACGTTTGGGTACGACCGCACCTAGGACCCACAAGGGGACTTAGAGAAGGGCCCAAGACTTGGACCCAAAACTTCCTTGGCAGTGTCCACCAATGAGACTAAATGACGGCCAACAGTCCAACCAATGGCCCATCGACTCGGTCCGTATATTAAACTTGCAATGCCTGAATGTTTGGAAGTTGCAGGCTCAACCTAAGAACCACCACAACAGACCGTCGATGGACAAACGGTCCACTGGTTGGTCCCGTCTGTGTGTGAGTTACCAAAAAGCCGTTAGCAGGCTTCCTTGGCTTGGGGTGTTTGGTAAATTTAGCTCATGTCTTTTAAGGACATTGGATGATTATTTTAGGGTCTCTTATGTATATTAAGATGTTTTAATATACCTAAAAACATCTCTCTTAGAAGACTCTATCAAGTCACCATCAAAGCTAGAAGTCAAGAAGGTCTAGAAGGGGCTGTTAGTAGTCGATTTCTTCATAAAAAATCATTGGGGTTTCTTCTATGTGAGGTATTTCAGTCATCCTTGAACTCTCTTCCATTCAACGAGCCCTTTCGAATAGATTTCAAAAAGAGTTTTTGAACCCTAGTTTCTTCTATCTTCAACTCTAAATAAGGGTATTGCATGAAAATGTTTCTAATGATTAAAATATGATGTTTCTAATATTAGTTGGTGTTTTTAATGCTGAAACTTCAATGGAATCAAAACAAAGCTTTTTATCAAATTGCAGCTTAAGAAATGGGTTAAATAAGCCTTGTTTTGTAGTCTTTGAGATTTTAGTTTACTTGTGTTGATATTTATGTTTAGCTACTGACCTAAGGGATAATTTATGATTAATTATTGAGTAAAATGTTATAGGTGATGGAAGCTAAGGTTAAAGGGTAAGTTGGTTATGTTATTTAGCTTTAATTATGGGATGCTGTTGAGTGGTATGGTCTGCCTTCTTGGTGGCGGTGTTTACTTGAATTGTATGAATGTGTAGTTACTTGTGTATTGTAATTGAGGCCATGAATGCATATTATGTGAAGAAAGATGAAGATGAAGTTTATCTTGTTAATGTGTTTTTGTGAAGCTTTTTATGAAAGGTATGCTAAGGATTATGTCTAATGACATATATTATTATGTGAATCATATTAATGTGTCTAATGTGATGAAAGAAGTTCTAAGCATGTATAGAATGAAATGTAAATGAAATTATGCTTATGTTCAAGGTGTGTTCACATGTACACACAATCACACTTCAATGAATGAATGAAACTAAGTATAGTCAAAAGGGGAGGTTTTGGATGAACACTCTACGTGAGTTGAGATGAAGTGTTTAGTAGCAACGTCACTACATTCTAAGAGATTTATAAGATAGGTTTGAGGATGAATCCCCTTCGTGAGTTCAGATGTGGTGTTCACTAGTTATCCTTAACCTATAGTTTATAATGTTGAGAATCCGTGGGGAGTTATGCCTACCACCAAGAGGCTACGAAGAAAGGGTTCTTACACTTTGTGAGTTGAGAAGTTGTATTCCAATGTACCTTTTGATATGGGTACTCATCGTTAGTAGAGAATGAGTTACTTAGTATCAATCTCTTTATCCCTTAACGCATAGGTGTCGCTATTGGTAAAGCCATGTAAAAGCTAAAACTAAGACCTCAGTCTAGGTAACTGAGGGTTCTTTCTCTGATAATGAAAGTATCGAGATTCCATGTTTATCTCTCATGGTCTATGTCGGTTAAGCTAACCCCCACAAAAGTAATGAAAGTGCTAAGTCTTATTAAAGAGTGTACTACTTAGGGTAGGTAGTGGAATGGGATGCTATTTATCTATTGCACTAGGTGGGAATTCAGAAAGGGGAGTCATGGTGAGCCTTATATTATTTGAATGAACTAAGTCTCTTAAAAGAACGTACTACTTAGGGTAGGTGGTGGTATGTGACTCTATCTAACCATTGCAATAAGTAGAACTTCCAAAAGGGGAGTCTTGGTGGTAAGCCTTCTAAAAGAGTGTACTACTTAGGGTAGGTGGTGGTATTGGACACTATCTACTCATTGCACTAAGTAGGCATTCCGAAAGGGAAGTCTTGGTGTGTTGCTTGAGTATTCTTCTACAGTCTTGTCATTGAGTTGGGGCTTGTTCTCCGGAGGTGAGTAAGCCTAAAAGAGGTAGTCTTGAGGATCATTTTAGTGTGTATTGAAGGAGGTATATGTGCACTTCCTTCATGTCTTACCTTGGTGAGTCTTAGGATAACCTTAGTTAGGGAAAATCCTATGGAAATGAGTTCACATCCTCTTTCTTGACCTTGGGAGTTCACTATTTTTAAATAGGGATAGTTCACTGTAAATGTTAAAAAGAGTTCATTGTAATTTTGAAAAGCTTACTGTAAGTTGGTCCTTTGTGCTAAAATTTTGAAAATTTTTCTCTAAGTGTTAATTGATGATCCTTATGTTATTTTACTTCTATATTCGTGAATGTTCATTTAATTGGCATGAAAATGTGTTTTACTTAAATGTCCATTTTTGCATGTTTCTGCATATGCCATACTTAGTACATTGTTTTGGAGTAACCCCATACATTTCTATACTCTATAAGTATATGTTTGGAAGCAAGATTGAAGTTTAGAAGGCAAGCTTGGGATTTGATTCTATCAACACAAAGTATTTCCTCACATATTTGTGTACATAATTCTTAATTCTTTTAGTTTTGTATAAGTTCTTATTATGTATTTTTCTTAAATGTAAAGGGCCGTGTCCCTATGTTATTATGTCGTGTCTTTAAGATTGACTTGTGACGATGAGACTTCCTTACTATTTTATGAAAAAAGTTTCCTTTATTAAATTATTCGTGAAAAGTTTTAATTTCGCACTACTTTTCATGTCTTATGTAATGAACGGTTGTCAAAGGGCTTGTACAATACACCAAAAGGTCAAGTACGCCCTTTCATGACCCAAGGGTTCTCCCTAACTTCTAGTGGGGTGCTTAAGGGTCGTGACAAACTTGGTATCAGAGCATAAGGTTATGGGAAATAGTTTAGGGTCTGAAAGTATTGCAAGCCACGTCTAGTAGAGTCTTGGTAATTTGTGTGAGCCGTGACACATACATGGACAAGAGGCTATAGGACGATAGAGTTTTAATTCTTCATTACTCTTGTATCGTGCCATAAAACATAACTCCATACGATCTCGCTCTTCTTCTCCCTTGTCCGGTTGTTTTTTAGGTGTGATTTCTTGGAAAGGGAGATGTCTCTAAGTTTAAGAGAGATAAATGTGAGTTTTGATGCTTATGATAGTTTTGTGGCTAGAAGAGTAGATGTGAAGTGTAGTTTTGAGAATTGTGGTGTGAAGCCATTTATGGCTATGTGTGACTTACGAGATTGGAAATATTGTGATGAGAAACTTTATGGTGGTATAGTTCTAAGCATGGTAAGAATTATAATGATGGAATAAAGTGCCTTTAAGAGAATATGAGTTATGTTGTGATTATGTTCAATGACGGTAGAAATGCTTTAAGGTATAAATTTAAGGAATGTTGGGAGGAAGTGGAGATTTGTAGGAGTAGAGGCCAACACTCTTTTGTGGATTGTGTTTCCTAGTAGTTCTTTTGATTTGGTAAAGATTCCTGTGTAGGTTTACTCTAAGGAGTAAATGTGGTAAAATACCTAGTAAGGGAGTTTGTTCCATGAGATTGAGTTAGGTGGTGTCTAAGAGTTGAATGAAGTTGTGTTTAAGAGAGTCTGTCTAGGCTTGAATCCTAAGGGGAAAGCGTTATGTTTAACTTGTAAGGTTGAACAGTCTTGATGTGCATGAGTTAAGGGTAGTGTGAGTTCCTACCTTGTGAGAGGTATAATGATAATTTGAAGTATGATACCTTGAGATGGCTTTGCCTTATGTATGGGAGAATGAGTGAGTAGAAAGGTAATTGACATCCTTGTCTTTCCTTTTGTTCTTATTCAAGCTTGAGACAAAATCCTTAGTAGTTTGGTAATGACTAAGAGTCTTACATAATAGTGTGGTTATCATGTGTTGTATATGAAGTTAGATGAATTATGTTCTAATGTTAAAGGAACAAATTAAAGCTAATTTTTGCATAGTGAATGTTATGTAGAATTCCATGTAGTGTACTTAGTCCAAGAGAATCCTCAAGGGTCACTAAGTGGGAGTGGTAGTATGGGATGCCACTCTCACATTGTACTTAGTGTAACTACAAAGTCTCTTTGGAGTAAGTTATTATGTCCTTGTCTCTTATATTGTCATGCCATCTTGTTAAAGTTTCTTGAAAAGTGCATTATGGGATTTTTAAGAAAGTGACACAATGAAGTTTTGAGTTCACTTGAGAAAATTGCATTTTTCATGGATGAAGGTTTCAATGTTTATAAAAATGATGTGTATGAGCATGTTAAATGTTGGAGAAGGTAGTTCCTCCATAAGTGAAGAATAAGAGTGGATTTTGAAATGTGAAAGTT
The DNA here is from genome assembly GCF_001406875.1 of Solanum pennellii. Taxonomy (NCBI): domain Eukaryota; kingdom Viridiplantae; phylum Streptophyta; class Magnoliopsida; order Solanales; family Solanaceae; genus Solanum; species Solanum pennellii. Next base: position 33,945,529 of record NC_028640.1, read on the forward strand.
GATGCAAAAGTTGCTTATGTTGCGAAGTGTGTGAAGGTGTGAAATTGTTCTCCTTTTTAGTTGATGATTTTGTTATAAATGTTTGACCATGAATGTAATTTGTTATGTGTTGCTAGTTGAGTCTTTGATGGTCTTAAAGTTTTAGTGTCATTTGAGGACGAATGTTATTCCAAATGGGGGAGAATGCAACACCCTAAAATGAACTAAGGTGAACTAGAGCTTTTTGATTGTTTCTTAAGATAATTTTATAATAAAATTAGTTATGTTATCGTCCTTAGGCAGTGTGGAAGTTTGGTTAAGTTTGTAGGTCAAACGGCCAAAAACATTCATGACGTTCGGAAGATATGCCTTAGATAGTGCTGCTTTGTCTTGATGTGTTTGAGTAAGTTTTACGTGTTTGTTTAGTTTGAAATTGGTGTTGGATGTTACTAATACCTAGAATACTATGTTTAGGGGTTTAACGTCCGTGTACGACCCCAGCTAGGACCCACAAAAGGCCCTAGAGAGGGGCCCAAGACTTGGACTAAAAACTGCCCTAGCAATGTCCACCAACGAGACCAAACGATGGCCAATGGTCCAACCAACAGCCCGTTGAATTGGTACATCGATTGGACCTGCAAGTCCTGAATTTTTGGGAGTTTCAGGCTCAACCAACGAACCACCACCAATAGACCATTGATGGACTAACGGTCCGTTGGTTGGTCCCGTCTGTGAGCTGCCAAAAAGCTGTTAGCAGGGTACCTTGGCATGGGGTATTTGGTGAATTCACCCCAAGTCTTTAAGAACCTTGGATGATTATTTTAGGGACTTTTGTGTATATTAAGATATTTTAAACCCTAATACCTAATTTTAGACCTCATTTCCTAAAACCCAAAACCACTCTCTCTTAAAAGTCTCTCTTAAGTCACCATGGAAACTAGAAGTCAAGAAGGGCTAGATATGGATTTTGGTGGTCGAGTTCTTCAACAAAAATCTTTGTGGATTCTTCTATGTGAGGTATGGTAGTCATCGTTGAACTCTCTTCCATTCAAGGAGCCCTTTCTAATAGATATCCAAAAAAATTTTCAACCTAGTTTCTTCTATATCCAACTCTAAATATAGCTCTTGCATAAAAATGTTTCTAATGATTAAATAATGATGCTTCTAATGTTATTTGTTTATTTTAATGCTAAAACTTCAATGAAATTAAAACAAATATTTTTATCAAATTGTGGCTTAAGAAATTGGTTAAATGAGCTTGGTTTTGTAGTCTTTGAGCTTTGCTTTACTTATTTTGTTATTGATGTTTATATACTGACCTAAGGGATAATTTATGATTAATTGTTGAGTAAAATGTTATAGGTGATGGAATCTTGGGTTAAAGGGTAAGTTGATTGTGTTGTTATACTTTAATAATGAATTGCTCTTGAGTGGTATGGTCCACCTTCTTGGTGGCGGTGTTTAGTCTAATTGTACGAATGCGTACTTACTTATGTATTGTGAATGAGTCCACGAAGGCATATTATGTGAAGATTTACGAAAATGAAGTTATTCTTATTAATGTGCTTTAATGAAGCTTGTTATGAAAAGTATGCTAAGGATTATGTCTAAATGACTTATATGATTATGTGAAGCATGTTAAAGTGTGTGATGTGATGAAAGAAGGTCTAAGCATGTATAGAATCAAATGTAAATGAAATTATTCTAATGTGTAAGGTGAGTTGACATGTACACACACTCACACTTTAATGAATGAATGAAGCAAAGTTAAGTCAAAAAGGCGAGCTTTGGGGTGAACACTCTTCCTGAGTTTAGATGAAGTGTTTAGTAGCAACCTCACAACATCCTAAGAGCTTTCTAAGATAGATTGGAGGATGAATGACCTTCTTGAGTTGAGATGTGGTGTTATCTAGTTATCCTTAACCTATAGTTTATATTGTTGAGAATCCGTGAGGAGTTATGCCTAGCACCGAGAGGATATGAAGAAGGGGTGGTTATAATTCGTGAGTTGAGAAGTTGTATTTCAATGTATCTCTTGATATGGGTACTCATCGTTAGTAGAGAATGAGTTACTTAGTACGAATCTCCTTATTCCTTAACTATGTGCCCGCATATGTGTAGCTATTAGGAAAGCCATGTAAAAGCAAAAAGTAAGGCCTCACTCTATGCAAGTGAGGGGACCCTTCTCTGATAAAGGAAGTATCAGGATTCCATGTTTATCTCTCATGGTCTATGTCGGTTCAGCTACCCCCCACAAAAGTAATCAAAGAGCTAAGTCTTCTAAAAGAGTGTACTACTTAGGGTAGGTAGTGGAATGGGACACTATATATCCATTGCACTAGGTAGGCATTACGAAAGGGGAGTGTTGGTGACTCTTATTTGAATTTAATGAACTAAGTCTCCTTAAAGAATGTACTACTTAGGGTAGGTGGTGCTATGGGACACTATCTATTTATTGCACTAAGTAGAACTTCCAAAAGGGTAGTCTTGGTGCTAAGCCTTCTAAAAGAGTGTACTACTTAGGGTAGGTGGTGGTATGAGACACTATCTACTCATTGCACTAAGTAGGCATTCTGAAAAGGAAGTCTTGGTGTGTTACTTGAGTGTTTTTCTAATGTCTTGTCATTGAGTGAGGGCTTGTTCTCCCGAGGTGGGTAAGCCTAAAAGGGGTAGTCTTGACGAACACTTTGGTGTGTATTGAAGGAGGTATATGTTCACTTTCATCATGTATTACCTTGGTGAGTCTAAGAATAACCTTAGTTAGGAAAACTCCTATGGATATGAGTTCACTTTATCTTTGCTTGGCCTTGGGAGTTCACTATTTTGGAATAGGGATAGTTCACTGTAAATGTTAAAAAGAGTTCACTATAATTTTAAAAGGTTACTGTAAGTTGTTCCTTTGTGGTAAAATTTTGGAAATTCTCATCTAAGTGTTAAACGATGATTCTTATGTTATTTTACTTTTATATTTATGAATGTTTTAATTAATTGGCAAGCTTGGGATTTGATTCTCTCAAGACAAAGTATGTCCTCACATATTCGAGGGCATAGTTATTAATTCTTTCAGTTTTGTATAAGTTCTTATTATGTATTTCTTTTAAATGTAAAGGGCCGTGTCCCTAAGTTATTATGTCGTGTCTTTAAGATTGACTTATGACGATGATACTTCCTTAGTATTTTATGAAAAATGTTTCCTTTATTAAATTATTCGTAAAAATTTTAATTTTGCACTAATTTTCATGTCTTATGTAATGAACGATAGTTAAAGGGCTTGTACAAGACCATTGTAACAACCCTAAAAATGGATATACTAAGTGATACTTAATGTGTCAAGAATGCCTATGATTAGACTAGGGTTCACACGGATTGATGTCCGTAGAACAAGACTTCAAAACCCTTGATACATCCAAGCTAACTAACTTGGGGAGTTAGTTGAGCAAGGAAAGGTTGGGTCCAACCATGTAGGGCTCTCGAATACGAAGATTTACTTGAAGGAGTCTTTACCGGATTTGAAAAGAGGAAATCTTCGGTTTGGAGTGTCTAGGGGTAAAATGGTCTTTTTCCAGGCTAAGGTAATATTGTAATTACCCTAAATATGTAATTAATTATTCAATTAATAAGGTGGAGGGGAAATTTAGGGAGAGAGAGCCGAAATTGAGCTCTTGAAGTGAGGTCTTGCTTCACCCAGGTTCGAACCTAGGTGGAAGCAATGAATTAATGTGATTTTTATTTAAGCTATTTAATTAATATTATTAATTAATAATTAATATTCATTAGCTGATTCAAAATAAAATAAAAATCAGATTTTTAATAATTAAGAAAACCTTATTTGACTAAGTCCTAAACTAGACTCCTAAGCCTAATATAACTCCTACCCTCTCAATTCTATCTCTCAACTCTCACGCTCAATCTCTCTTGTTATTTCAGACGAAATTCTCTGCAAAACTAAGCCGCAAAAACAGAAAATAAACACATTAGAAGACAATCAAAAGTTCTCTACACTCAAATAACTTACAAAAAAAATATATACAAGCAAGCAAGCTAACTTGAGAAACGAAAAGTTTGCATCATCTTCTCAACGGGTTTGTGTTGAAGGTTAAGGGATGTTTTCGGGCAGCACTTGGAAGGTGTGTAAATATACAAAAAGGTATGGGTTTTCTCTCTTGGAATCCTTTCTCCAAGAGAAATTTCTTTCTACAAAATTCAAACGTATGAAACTAGGGTTGTCCCCTTGAATGTTGAACTCGTTGTCCCTAGTCTCCTTCCGATTTCAATCAAAATTAGGTTAGAAATCATGTTGTTTGTATGGTTGATGGTAGCTAAGTGTGAAATGTGATATTCATTGTGATTTTGTGTTTGGAAATAGCAAACATATTCAATGACGTCAACCGAAAATGATGTGGTGCAATATGTAAATGTTTGGTGTTGTTGTTATTCGTTTTGAAGTCTTGAAATGGTTAGTTTGATGGCTGTAATAACGTGTATAAAATGTGTAATTCGTGATGTTCATATGAGGTGTATGTGACTGATTTTAAGTCGAAAGTTGCAGCTAAAACAACAATGAATCTACACCTAAGAATGTGTTAAACGAATCCTTGAAATCTACCCCAAAAGGTGTTAAATGATTTATGACTTTTCCTAAGTTTTCAAGTGGAAATATTAGTGAAAGTAAGGTAAGAAAATGACTAATTTTCCAGCAAAAACATGTATCGTTTAGCTTAAAGTATAAAGGAGTAATCTGGAAATTTAATTGGTTTTAAAAGGGATGAGGCCACACGGATTCGAACCTGTGACCTCATCCTTGTGATGCCTTAAATTAGCTAGAAAAGATATGGGGTCAGGAAGGATTGAAATGGGGGATGCTGGCTGAAAGTGTAGAGCACAAAAAATAATAAAATAAAATGGGAGGAGTGGGAATCGAACCCACGACCTCTAGGAAGCAAATGAAAGAAAAGAAGTGTGAGGCGTGGGAATCGAACCCACGACCTCAAGGCTATAAAGGCGAAAGGGAGAACAAAAAAGAAAATAAAGTGATGCTATGGGGGCTCGATCCTACAACCTCAGTGCCAATGCATAGCTAAGTCAAACTTTAAATAAAAATAAAATAAGGAGGTTGTGGGGGTTCGAACCCACAACCTCATAGTCCCTAGCGAATTAAAGAATAATTAAAGAGAGGCTGTAGGGGTTTGATCCCACAACCTCATGGTCTATGCGAAATTGGACAAGAGGAATTAAAAGAAAATATAAAATAAAAAGGGGTTGTGGAGGTTCGATCCCAGAATCCTCCGGCCTAATAAGAGGAGAATCCAAGGAGAAAAATAAAAATAGAATGTTGATGTTGGGGCTTGATCTAGGGTCCTAATGTCATGAAGACTAAAAATAAAGTCATGGAAAAATGTAAGTATTGTCCAAGGGGTAAGAACTTGACTTCCCTTGCCCAATATTCAGTATTGATATATAAATCATACGTGAATTAAATGTTCATGAATAATGCCACCTACTTAGATTGAAATCGAGATCTTGGCGTACATACAAGATAAATAAGTCTTGTACTACATTATCTTAGGAAGATATGAGTCACTTAACAAACTATGATTGAAGCCTCATGACTTGTATGTATAGACCCATATGTCTAGCATACGATTAAAAATAAGTGAACCTAAGATGTATGTAATGAAATGATGAAACCCTAGAAGGGTTAAGATGAGTGTAAGATACACTAAATGGCCAAGTGCATTGGAATATGATAAAATGAACATTTTCGTAAAAAGGGGTGAGTAATTATGAAGAGCAAATGTTCTAATGTTAATGAATGTGGTGACAACATTATATGAAGATAATGTAAAAGATGAGATCAATCTCAAATGAACCTTACCAAAACGTACTCACCTATGAGAGTGTAAAGTTAATAAAGAGACCAGTCTCTATGAACACTCTAATGAAAGTATTGAGATTATCATACTTAAAACTAATGATGAGATCAGAAATCATCTATTGAGCTATGATGTCCTCATACTAGAAACCAACTTTAATGACATATGAGTTGAATGTAATGTAACTTTATACTGAGTACCGATAGACTAGATATGAGCGGTGATGCCTTCTTTCAGGAAGGGCGGAAGTCCATGTAACTCTCATGAGATGAGACTGTCCGGCATGCCGTGTATGGGTCTCCTTATATTTCCTAGTCTTCGAACCTATACTGCCAATATAGGGATCTGGCGGGGTTCAACTCCCATGTACCCTAGCATATATTGGGTCATTAGCCAGTGATTCCACCTCTTTTCGGAGTGGGTTTTCATGACATAGGATTTCATGATGCTCACATGATCTATGTCGGTTAAAGTTAAAGTTCCCAATGAATGAATGAGGCCAGCCTCAAATGATACACATGATGAAACGAATGATACCAAAGGTGTTAGGATAGGATAATCAAGAGGTGAGTTAGATTCAAGTAATGACATTGGGTCATTTTTGGTCATTTCACAACGAACACGATGAAAGTCTTAAACTACATCCTAGGTATAGCTGGTGTTTACACTGGCCCATGAATGAAATGAAATAAAGTACGTATGGATGAATAATGTAGACTTTGTGATTGCTGAAGCAGACTCCCTCGTTGAGGTCCATATGTTGAGCCCTCATTTTTGGGAAGTCTTAATGTCAAGTCCATGATTCCAATGTCCCATGGCATACGAATGAATGGTATGAACAACGTTATGGATTATATGAATTATGATATGTGCTATGTGAAATATGTTATGTGCTGTTTGCAAAATGATAAGTTTTATGATGCATGTTACACTCATGGCATGACTTTCCAAATCCAAATTTTGCAGGTCCATTGACTTTCCTGATCAAAATTTGACAAGTCCACTGACTTGACTTTCCATAAATCATGTTGTTAGGAAAGAGCTATTCTTTCTCATGCATGTCCTTGGTGTGTGCTTGCATCTACCCATACTTAGTACAAGTGTGTACTAATGATATACCGTGGTTTCACGGTATTTTTAATACTTTTTCCTTAACTTTAGTGTGTCCAAAAGCCTTTTTGTGCTAATTTTTATATAAGTTTCTTTTTATTTTGCAGGAAATCTGTCCAAAGCTGAATGCGGAGATTTTGAGCGAAGAAATGCAGAAGAGACCACCTACGGAGCTTATGACAGTCCGTCGTGCTTGTGACGGTCCGTAGGTGGCAGCGTAGTGCAGCTGCTGAAGGAAGAAGGGGAAGTCTGACCAAGTGTGGGGTTACGAAGTTTGTGACGGTCCGTCGTGTCTATGACGGTCCGTCCTGCAGGTTTGTCATGAAGTTCAGAGAAGTAATCCCAGTATCCATATTCCAAGAGATGAAGTGTTTTGGAACGAAGACCCTCGACGGACCATTGTGCCTATGACGGTCCGTCATACTTGCCGTCGAGGGTAATGAAGAAGAGCAGCAGAAGAAATTGCATAAGTACGGGACGATGGAGTCCATGACGGTCCGTCGTGAACATGACGATCCGTCGCGAGGTCCGTCGACCCAGCCGTGTTTTGGCAGATTTCCAGCAAATAGAGTCCTTGTTTAATTAGGTTTTTATTTTTTATAAATAGTTCGAAAAACCTCGTTTTTGAGGTTAGACTCCGGATAGTTAGACTCCGGATAGTTAGCCTTTGGATCATTGTTAGACTCTTAGATTGTTAGACTTTTGATTATCATTAGACTTTTTGTGAGATTATTAATTACTTTGAGATTCTTGCAAGTGATTTTTGGTGATTAATCAAGCAAACTTTCGGATTTTACTCTTTCTCAATGAAGTAAGTACATGCATTCTTATTTAATATATTTGAATATTGTGATTATGACTATGAGTAACTAAACTCCATAACTAGGGTTTTGGGAACCATAGGCAAATAATGAGATAAAACCTAACTAAAATAACAATTCTAGAATAGTGTCTTGCATGTATTAATAATTCTTTCTCTTAGAAATCTATTTAACGGATGTCCAACGTTAGAACTCGCCTTAATGCTACTTGCCGGACCAAGGAGGTAGATAATAGGAAAAGAATTATTAACATAGATTTAGTGTATACTATCTAATAGGCTAGTATTGATTGGTACGAGGTAATAACTTAGTCAAATATCGAATACGATGCTTAATATGAGGTAAAGATAAGGGTTAGGAAAGCAACACACGTAGCCGGATCAAGGTGCGGAGTGAGATTTTCTAGATGCCGGACCAAGGATTTAGAAATACATAACTTATCACTTTGCATGCAAGATACTAGGAAAGAATTGTTATAGTTAGCATTATCAAGTTATGAACCTTTGGGGAACACGTAAACCCTAGTTACTTTGATTAATTGATTAAAATCCAACATTCAAAGCTGTTAAGTGTCTCCTTAAATTGCGTTAGTTATTTTCATTCATTTAGAATTAGAAACCCCCCTTTTATTGTTTTTTACTTTCCAAGGAAGTCATTGACCAAACAATAGTAATAACAGGTTGAAGTTAAGTCTAGACTATTTTCCTCGTGGGAACGATCCCAACCTCACTAGTTGGGTTATTTACTTGACACGACCGATTTACTTCTTATTTGAGAAGTAAGTTTGAGCGTATCAACTAATTCCATACAACTCTATAATTTTTAGGTGCAGGCACAGGTGGACGTTAGATCTTACCGTACGACGTTGAAGCAATCCGAACATGGAGATTTCATCCGGACTTTGTAGGACCTCATGCTTTCGAGGCTGTCTACTGTTATTATCTAGCTTAGATGTAGGCTTTAGCTAGTTAAGCATGTTCCACTAGTGTTTCATTTCCCATTTAATTTCAGACTTTGTATTGGTGCCGTTTTGGCAAGTACACATTTAATGCAACAATGATCTATTTCTTTCATTTGATTATCTCTATATTAGATGGTTGATTTGTGAACTCCTATGATGTTAAGTTTAAATTGTTTATCATGAAATAAGAAGACAAAAAGTTCAAATTTTCTGCTAAAATTAACCTAGATGAAGTAAGAATGACGTATGTAGTCTTGTCTACGACCTCTGAGAGGTCAAAGACGCCGGTCTCATCTGGGGTCTAGATACCTGTCGTGACAAAGTTTGTATCAGAGTGCTAGGTTAAATTCCGAGGATAATAAGTTCACATCAACCACATTGAGTAGTTTCTATGTCATGGTAGTAAAGCGGTCGTATCAAGTAAAGAACCCAACTAATGAGGTTGGGATCGTTCCCACGAGGAAAATAATTTAGACTTAACTTCAATCTATTATTACTATTATTTAGTCAATTATTTCCTTAGATAGCAAAGACATTAAAAGGGGGGGGGGGGTTTATTTCTAAATGAATGAAAATAATTAGCTAAATAAAAGTAGACAACTAACAGATTCAAATGTTGGAGTTTAATCAATTAATAAAAGTAACTAGGGTTTACTATTTCCCCACAGGTTCCTAACTTGATAATTCTAACTATAACAATTTTTCCTAGTATGTTGCATTCAAAGTGATAAGTTATGTATTTCTAAATCCTTGGTCCGACATCTAGAAAATTTCATTCCGCACCTTGGTCCAGCTACGTGTGTTGCTATGCTAACCCTTACCTTTTCCTCATATTAAGCATCGTATTTCATATTTGACTAAGTTATTACCTCGTACCAATCAATACTAGCTTATTAGATAATATACACTAGATCTATGTTGATAATTCTTTTCCTGTTATCTACCTCCTTGGTCCGGCAAGTAGCATTAAGGTGAGTTCTAACGTTGGCCATCCGTTAAAAAGTCTTCTAAGCGAATGAATTATCAATACATGCATGACACTATTCTAGAATTGTTATTTTAGTTAGATTTTATCTTATTATTCGCCCATGGTTCCCACAACCCTAGTTATGGAGTTTAGTTACCCATAGTTATAATCACAATATTAAAATATGTAATATAAGAATTTATGCACTTACTTCAATGAGAAAGAATAAAATCCAAAAATTTACTTGATTAATCAACAAAATCACCAATAATCAATTACTGAAATTAATCGAAGACTAAAGATTCTCCAAAAGTGTAATAATAATCACAAAGTTTAATCCACAAAATAAGCTCAAATAACTAAGAGTCTAACCCCCAAAACGAGGTTTTTCGAACTATTTATAAAAAACAAAAACCTAATCAAAGAAGGACTCTACTTGCTGGAAATCTGTCAAAATGCGGCTGGGTCGACAGACCTCGCGATGGGTTGTTGTGGTCACGATGGGCCGTCATGGACTCCGTCGTCCCATACTTAGAAAATTCTTCATCTGCCGTCTTCATTACCCTTGACAGCAGGTATGACGGATCGTCACATTCACAACGGTCCGTCAAGGGTCTCCGTTCCATAACACTTGACCTCTTGGAATTTGGGTACTGGGACTACTTCTCTGATCTTCATGACGAACCAGAAGGACGGACTGTCATGGCTACGACGGTCCGTCACGCTCTCCGTAACCCCACACTTGGTAAGACATCCCCATCTTCCTTTAGAAGCTTCACTATGATGCCACCTACGGACCGTCACAGGCATGACGGACCATCACAAGCTCCGTAGGGGGTACTTTTCTGCATTTCTTGCTCAAAAACCTCCGCGTTCACCTTTTAGACAGATTTCCTACAAATAAAGAGAAACTTACATAAAAATTAATACAAAAAGGCTTTTGGACACACACTAAACTTAAGGAAAAAACCTTAAAAATACCGTGAAACCAAGGTATATCAACACCCTCAACTTAAATTCATTGTTTGTCCTCAAGCGACACACTATGACTCACTACAAAATCTTAGTACAATAGTATCCATATTTTATCTTTCGCAATCATTTGGTTATCAATCCTGACCAGCCTCATCATATTTATGCATGCTATCACTATTAGGCTTGAATTATGTTGAATCAGACCATGACACAGACTCACCACACAATAACACCTATCCTCTTCAATTTCTCACCGAGGTGCTAATATTTCTGGTATTGCAACTAGTGTCCTCACTTCAAAAAAATATCCTCATTTTTCACACAATGATGTTAGTTTGAGTATAAGGATTATTTTTCAACACTCACTCTCAGAACAGATTCACAACTCATTCATACATATTGCCATAAGCTTTCCCTTATTTTCACTGCTTTAAGTTCGCTATACAACTTTTAGGATCACGGTAGGACTTTCTTAGCTTGTAACATAGGCTCAGGGTCATGTAGGGTATATTTAGGTATACTTTAGTGACTTTTTTCCCTTCTTGATATATCGGCTAAACATACCACTTTTTGTCATTTTATTTCGCCTAGTTTCTCATATTCTTTCACGTTGCTATTTTCCCTTCTTCTTCATTTGTGTAAGTGACTCTCTTATTTTCTTGCTTGTATCTATTGTATATTTTTTTGTTTACTTATCAACTGATTCTTGAGTCACTTTACTTTTGTTCGTTCTCTCTCTTTGTTCTTTCAACCCCACTTTCCAAAGCATTCCTCATAATAGCCACCCTTAACTCATGGCTTTGCCATGAGTCAAAGTACACAATACTCAAAGTTGGGTCAGGGCCATAAAAAGGTTGTTTACTACATTAGCCACCCTCAACTTATGCTTTTGGCATAAGCTGAGGTGCACATGTCCAGGGAGGGACCAGGCCAACACATTATTTCCAGAAAAGATCAGTTGGGGTGAAAGAGAAAGGTCTAGTTTAAGATCCAATCATTTGGATCAAAGAAGGATTAATTTCATTTGTTTTTTTTATTTATGCTAAAAAATGGCTATATTGAACAAGGTCCTATGATCCTTTCCTTATTGTCTATTACAGCTTACTTTTAGCAGGACTAACCAGGCAAGTTCTAGCTCAGCACAAATAGTGGATTATTGAAATCTTCCTCACACTCACTTGACATCTCATTACTCTACAAAATTATCAGACACCTAGTTCGAATTTTAGACTTAGGGTCATGCAGTGGTGTATCTCTATGTCATGCTTAGAGCCACACATTTATCAATTACTATACCTAGTCATGCATGATTTCATTTCATCAGGATATCATTTTAGCCATCATGCTTCAGAGTTAAACTATGTACACAAGATATAGACATGCCGGTTCAACAGTCAAAATAATCAGTCTCTTGGGTAAAATGAACACAGACAAGAAAAACCCGAAACAGGATAGTGAATTGGGCTACTCCGACTTCACCCTAGCACTGACTTTCCATTTACCCCACCCCCAACAAAAAGACATCCAATTGTCCCTAATGCATAAAAAAAATTGAAATACGAGAGTGGTAGGTGAAGCAAACCTGGGGCGTAAAGCGGCGACGATCAGCAAGCTGGTGGGTCCGGTTCCCCGAAAACCACTACCTGTGTAATCTGGACACCCTCAGTAGTGTCCTCATCAGCAACAACACTATCAGCAGTGCCTCCCGCTATCTCTACATTTCTGGAGCTAGATGCCCCAGCATCTAACTCTACATTCCTCATTCGAGGCGCCTCCTTGTTAGCCAGCGAGGCTCTCCTAGCAGCCTCCATCTCATGACTCTCCTTCTTCCGTGCTCTAGACTCATCCTCCTCGTGACCCCTACGCCTCTTCGCATGCTCTCGAGGGGCATGTGGTGGAATCTCAGAAGTGGAGAATAAGGCCGCCATCACTGTGTCCTCAGCAGGCTCTACAGAGGGGGCCTCAGACTCAGGCACCCTAGACTCTAGGATTATATCGATGTCTGCACGAAGACTATCGACCTCAGCCTGAAGGTCGACACATCCACCTGAGGGGCTGTCCGGTCTAGCACCCGCACCTCAAAAGCGTCCAAGCACTGATGAACCTCAGCGATCTTCCGCTTTTTCTGCTGGACCATTCTCCGCTCCAAGCGCTCTTCTGCCTCAGCAATAGACCTCTGCATCCAAGGCTGAATGTGATGCAGAAGTGTAGCCATCTGTTCCTCTAGTTTCTGCACCCTAGCAAGCGGGAAAAGAGCGGGGAAAGGGGCTGAGCGAGAGGAGCTCGGGGCAGTGCTACTACCCGGGATAGACTCAACCGGGGTATTGTCAGTGGAAGCAGCCTGCGTAGCCGTTCGGGCCTGTGCCACCGTATCATCCAGATTGACACCAAGTGGAGGCAGCTCTGGATGGGGCCCTATGCGTGGAGACAACTCATTGGCCTCATCCTTGATGAGGCCGATATTAACAGTGCCCAGCGGGGTCTTGAGCTGATCAATATGCCAGATAGGCAAACCTACGGACCTGCATAATGAAAATATCATGCACGGGAAAGGGTAAGTAGTTGTGACCTTAAAAGCCCTCTCGTGCATAACCGCCTGTAGAAGCCAAGCAAAGTCCACCTCAAACCCGGGTATCATCGCCGCTATCAGTACTGAACGATTCCATGTGTCTATATTATCAGCGGATGTGGAGGAAAGGTAGTGGCGGAGAATCAACCATAAGAATTTCACTGTGAAGGTCAGGTTATCCTTCTTGATGGCTCCCTTCGGCTCGGTTACCCAGTCAGCACTCTCTCCATCAACAGATTAGTGCAGGTCTATCCACCTCTTGGTTGTCTCTCTCAGCGATGGCTCACACAAGAATTGGCCATCTTTGACAATTTGCCACCGGTTGTCAAACTCGGCGGTGAGAGGGGTCTGGTTGGTATCAACATCCTCGCCGTATAGATATCGGCGGAGGGAGGCAGGGAGATATCAACCTGAATGCCACGAACTCGGACATGCTCTAGTGGGGCCTGTTTGGCAAAGCAGCCCGCCTATCAATATGTGATCTGAGAGGTCCACTCCAGTTGGTGTTTGGTAAAAGAGGTTGTTGATCTCAGGCATAGTCGGGAGACTTACCGTAAGGACCTGCCTCTTCAATATAGGAGTCCGTGTCATGACTCTTTTATCATTCAGAAACTTTGCTTCTGAATAAACTTGATACTGCCCGTCGACACATCACCGGTTGGGCTGGTCGGCAACTAGGGTGAGAGCACGAGTCGGTGAGCCGGGTGTGGATTCAGAACTGTCAGCCTCATTAGACGAGGCACACTGTGCAGCTGTGGAGGGTGTAGGGACCTCAGTAGATGCAGAGGCTTCCTCTGACCACGAAACTCCTAAGGAGCCAGACGCTCCTTCTTCATGAGTAGCTGACCCAGAAGGTGTGCCGGTCAGTGTGCTCGCCTCATCAGACTGGGAGGCAGTGACTACGTCGGACGCCACCATTTTGGGTGTTACTCTGGTAGCACGTGCAGCTTTGGATGGGGTGGAAGTGCCTGGGGGCACGCATTTTGGGTCACGCTCATCATTAGAGCCAATGACCAGGCGGGCAGACGGGGCGACAGACATTGATTGCCCACGTGCGTAGACTCGATCTTGTTTTTGTTCCATAATAGATAGTACTTGTAAAGAATCAATATTAGTACTAGAAGGAGCAAACTAGACAAGAAAAACGACACAAAATAAATAAAAGAGTCAATATGTAATGACATTTCTATAGTAGCAGTGAAACACGACGAACCATATGACGGCCCGTCTTGAGTACGACGTACCGTCATGGGGTTCGTCATGTCTTACTTACACTATGTTTATATGGAGACCCCTGAAGTAAAGTCTCTGACATTTATGACGGATAATCAGGACGGACCATTGTGATGATGACGGTACGTCGTCGAAGTCCGTCGTGGGAAACTTGGAAAAAGTATGGAGACTTTTAGGATAGGGGTCTCTGACTGTCATGATGGTTATGCAAGACCGACCGTCGAGTGTGTGACGGTCCATCGTAGATGTCCATAAGAGGACACTTGGAAAAAGTTGGAGACCCTTAGGAAAGGGGTCCTTGACCGTGATGACGGTTATGCAGGACGGACCATCGAGGGTATGACGGTCCGTCATAGATGTCCATAAGAGGACACTTAGAAAAAGTGAGAGGCCCTTAGGAATAGGGTCTCTGACTACCAGAACGGTTGTGCAGGACGGACCGTCGTGGGAACGACAGTCCGTCGCATGTGTCTATTGGAGGACACTAAGAAAAAGTGAGAGATCCTTAGGAATAGGGTCTCTGACAACCAGAACGGTTGTGCAGGACGGACCGTCGTGGGAAAGACGGTACGTCGCATGTGTCCATTGGTGGACACTTAGAGAAAATTGGACAATGGGGTGTTGGGGATGTTGGGACGGACCCTATGACAGTCCGTCATGGGTACGAAGGTCCGTCATCGGGGTCTCGTTTTGTCATTCAGTGACAGAACTGGGGATGCTACAATTATTCCCTATGACCCAAATGGAATTTTTAGTGTTTTAACCTACATGTGTCTAACCCAAATACCTAGTAAACTAGCAATACTAAATCACCTAATTCTAGAGTTTTTACAAGGCAATTTTGAGGATTCTCAACCTAGGTCAGACATAATATGCATTAAACAATGAACCCATCAATATGAAATAGGCTAATACTAATTGATAAACAAAAATGCAATGTAAATGGGTAGAAATCAAAGATACATACCTGAGAATTTGAGAAAAAAAAGCGAGGAAGGTACGTGGTGATCAATTAGAGAACCACAGCCGACTAGTCGAGAGTGGATTTTAGGAATTGGGGAATTTGGGAAAATGATCGATTGAAAGAGAGGTAGGAAATTGGAGATTGAAAAGGGAGGGGAATGGGAGAAAGAGAGAAGGAAATGGGTGAAATGAAGGGGTGGGGTTTCTAAATGTTAAGAATTTTTATAAAACCCCAGCCGGGTAGGGTCGGGTCGGGTACACTTCATTTATGACGCAATGAATCCCCGACGACGGTCCATCACAATTGTGACAGTCCGTTATTGGTTTCGTCGCGTGTGCCCTAGTTTTGAAAATAACTGAAAGACGTACCTGCCATGACGATTTCATGCGACGGTCCATCGCGTGCGTGACTGTCCGTCGTTGTGTCTGTCAGTGGCTGTTGCAGAGTGATTTTGTGCAGAATTTCCTGGTGATGTACCTGCAAATTTAAAACCCATTAGTAGAGAATGCTACCATTACGAGAAAGAAAAACTATAAGTATTGGGTTGCCTCCCAACAAACGCTTGATTAAACGTCGCGGCACGACTGAGGACACTTGATTACTTAGACTTCATCAAGATGGTATGCCTTGATCACTTCATTCACCGATTCAGCATGCCCGAAATAGATTTTATGCGTTGTCCATTCACCTTGAACCGCACACCCTCCTTAGTTTCCAACTCAACTGCTCCATGAGGGAATAGTTGGGTAACCAAGTAAGGACCAGTCCATTTGGACTTGAGCTTTCTCGGAAATCAACGCAACCTAGATTTGTGTAAAAGCACCAAATCCCCAACCATAAAGTCTCATTTTTTACTTTGTAGGTCATGGTGCTTCTTCATCTTTTCTTTGTAGGATATAACAGATACCAATTGGAGCTCACCACTCTGCCTCATGGACCTACAAATGTTGAAGGTCGCTTCTTCATTTTTCAACCAAAATTTCATCTGCACCTTTTCCATATCAACTAAGTCTCTACCCGTAGCAAGGAATGGCCTCCCATGAATAATAGGCACTTCAAAATTGTCTTCACAATCAAGAATAACAAAATCAGCCGGAAATATGAATGACTTTACTTTTACTAGAACATCGTGGAGTATCCCCATAGGGCTTTTTAGTGTTTAATCGGCCATTAGTAGCTGCATTGCAGTGTGCATTGGGTCCCCAAAACCCAGCTTCTTTTAAATCGAAAGGGGCATGAGATTTATGCTTGCCCCCAGATCACATAATGCTTTCGCAAAATGTAATGACCCGACTGTACAAGGAATAGTGAATGCACCCGGATTTTCTTTCTTTTGTACGAGATATCTTGTAGCAATAACACTACAATGCTGCATTCTATCATCATCCTCAAAAGTGACCGATCTTTTCTTTGTAACCAGATCTTTCATAAACATGGCATAACCGGGCATTTGTTCTAGAGCTTCTACCAAAGGGACATTGATAGAAAGCTGCTTCAACATTGTTATAAAACGCCGATATTTACCATCCTTGGTCTTTTTCACTAATATTTGAGAAAGGGAGGTGGTGGTCTAGGCATGGTAATTACCTTTATAGGTGCTTTCGCATCTTTTCCAGTGCTATCTTGTGCTTCACCACTACCGTCTACCACCTTATCATTATCCTTTCGCACCTTTTCCTCATTAGACGACATAGGTGGGTCAATGTTTTGCTTAACACCCTGAGTACTGATTTCCATAAAGTGTGCATCAATTTTTGGATTTTGGACAGTGTTGATAGGAAGAGTGCTCGGTTTCTGTGTGTTCATAGTTGCAGATAATTGGGCCTTTTGCAACTCGATCTGCTTAATCGATGTTGCATGTGTATCGAATTTCTCCCAAATACCCGCTAAATTACTCCTTAACTCTTTAACTTGCTCATCATTAGCATCAAACATCCTCATCATTTCGTGCAACATGTCCTCAACTCGCGCCATACTATCTCCACCATCCCTAGGAGTAGCTTCACAATTTTGAGGAGGGACATAGGGCCCATTCCTATAATTTCTGTTAACATAGTTACCCCTGTTGAAGTTGTTGTCGCGGTTGTAGTTTCCATCTCATACATAATGACCCTCATGTTTATTGTTATCATAGATCCGACCTTGGTTTCCTTGACCTTTGCGCCAATTCTCCTGATTTGAGCCTTGGGCACTCGGTCGGAAACCCCCCATCTGCTCATTTATTGCATAGGAATCCTCCGCATAATAACATTCATCATGTGGTGGTGGTAGTTTAGACAAGTAGTTAACTGCATTTTTCTTTTCTGCATCCCCAGTGATATGTTTTAATACCAACCCAAGCTTAGTTCTCATATGAGCCATCTCTTCACGAATCTCATCTGTGGCTGGGTTGTGAGTGGATTGTACTGCGCAGGTATTTCTCCCAGTATCTGACATCCTATTACTCGAGGCTTTATTGTTCCAAAAGATTTTCTCTAACTTTTCAGCAATCTCAGCATAAGGACACTTCCCATAAGAACCACCTGCTATAGTATCCAACACCGCTTTATTATTATCATCCTATCTCCGATAGAAGTATTCCTTCAGTGACTCATCATCTATACGGTGATCTGGGATGCTTCTAAAAAATGAGGTGAATCTATCCCAAGAACTAGTAACTGACTCTCCTGGTAGTGCCACAAAGTTGTTCACTGTGTCTTTGTGGTTTAGTTTTTTGGAGACCGGGTAGTAGCGTGCTAAGGAAACGTACCTTAGTTGGTTCCAAGTGAAAATTGAGTCATAAGGGAGCTCAGTGAACCAAATAGAAACCTCTCCCATCAGTGAGAGAGGAAACACTCTTAGCCCTATTACATCCAAGTCCCAAGTCAGGCCTCCCTACACAACTTTTATACACTGCCCTTACCTTAGCTATATGGGCATGTGGATCCGCAGAAGGTGGCCCTGAAAACAAACCTCTGGCAGTGAGCAGTTGCATCAGGCTACTAGTTACCACAAAGGTGTGGCCTGGTTGTAGAGGGGGCAAGACAAGTGGCCCATCGGAGTCTGCTATATTGTGATAGCCTCTGTAGTATTCTTGGGGCCGTGGAGCGGGATTTTGTCCCCTCTGTTGGTTTTCACCCGGAGCATTGGGTAACAACTTACCATGAACATCAACCGGAGCTGGGATGTTTTGGTTTGGATGATTATCATTAATACCCAAGTTTCGATTCATGTTGCGTAGTGTACGCTCTAATTCGTGATCGTAGGGAAACAAGGGTTCTCTTCCTCTCTGTGCATTTGGCATACAAGGAAGATAGTTCTGCAAGAATAAAAAACAATAAACAAATTAAAATTAAGAAAATATTGACTAAATTCTAGTAATAAGTCTAAGTTAATCTAGAAGCTACTTTCCCCGGCAGCGGCGCCAAAATTTGATACGCTCAAACTTACTTCTCAAATAAGAAGTAAAGCGGTCGTATCAAGTAAAGAACCCAACTAATGAGGTTGGGATCGTTCCCACGAGGAAAATAGTTCAGACTTAACTTCAATCTATTATTAGTATTATTTAGTCAATTATTTTTTTAAGAAAGCAAAGACAATAAAAGGGGGTTTTTTATTTCTAAATGAATGAAAATAATTAGCTAAATCAAAGTAGACAACAAAAAGATTCAAATGTTGGAGTTTAATCAATTAATAAAAGTAACTAGGGTTTACGTGTTCTTCACAGGTTCTTAAGTTGATAATTCTAACTATAACAATTCTTTCCTAGTTTCTTGCATGCAAAGTGATAAGTTATGTATTTCTAAATCCTTGGTCCGACAACTAGAAAATTTCACTCCGCACCTTGGTCCAGCTACGTGATTTGTTATACTAACCCTTACCTTTACCTCATATTAAACATTGTATTCGATATTTGACTAAGTTATTACCTCGTACCGATCAATACTAGTCTATTCAATAGTATACACTAAATATATGTTGATAATTCTTTTCCTATTATCTACCTCCTTGGTCCGGCAAGTAGCATTAAGGCGATTTCTAACGTTTGCCATCCCTTAAAGACTTCTAAGCGAAAGAATTATCATTACATGCAAGACACTATTCTAGAATTGTTATTTTAGTTAGATTTTTTATTATTATTCGCCCATGGTTCCCACAGCCCTAGTTATGGAGTTTAGCTACCCATAGTCATAATCACAATATTCAAATATGTAATATAAGGATTCATGCACTTACTTTATTGAGAAAGAATAAAATCCAAAAATTCACTTGATTAATCAAAAAAATCACCAACAATCATTTATTGAAATTAATCGAAGACTAAAGATTCTCCAAAAGTGTAATAATAATCACAAAGTCTAATACACAAAAGAAGCTAAAATAACCAAGAGTCTAACCCCAAAAACGAGGTTTTTTTGAACTATTTATAAAAACAAAAACCTAATCAAAGAAGGACTTTATTTGCTGGAAATCTGTCAAAACGCGGCTGGGTTGACGGACATCGCGATGGGTCGTCGTGGTCACGACGGGCCGTCATGGACTCTGTCGTCCCATACTTTGCAAATTCTTCATCTTCTCTCTTCATTACACTCGACGGCAGGTATGACGGATCGTCACATGCACAACGGCTAGTCAAGTGTCTCCGTTCCATAACACTTGAACTCTTGGAATTTGGGTACTAAGACTACTTCTTTGATCTTCATGACGAACCAGCAGGAGGGAACGTCATGGCTATGAAGGTCCGTCACGCCATCCGTGACCCCACACTTGGTCAGACTTCCCCATCTTTCTTCACTAGCTTCACTACGATGCCACCTACGGACCGTCACAAGCTCTGTAGGTTGTACTTTTCTGCATTTCTTGCTCAAAAACCTCCGCGTTCATCTTTTAAAAAGATTTCCTGCAAATAAAGAGAAACTTACATAAAAATTAATACAAAAAAGCTTTTGGACACACACTCTTAAGGAAAAAGCATTAAAAATACCGTGAAACCACAGTATATCACTAGGTACGGTGTTTATGCACTAGTTTGAGTTTAATATGTTTGAGTCATCATGTTGGTTGCTGATTTGTATAATGTAAAGCTACTAGTAGGTTTCAAGGATGTGCACCATCATGCTAATATGTGAATCAGTTATTCACCAATGGGAAGTATTGAATTACTTATGTATGCATACGTCCTATAGTGGACTTACTTATTGTTAGTAAAGAGTAGTGACATTCGAGGACGAATGTTCCTAAGGCGGGGGGAGGGGGATAATCTAACAACCCTAAAAATTGATATACTAAGTGATACTTAATGTGTTAAGAATGCCTATGGTTAGACGAGGGTTCACACAGATTGATACGCGTAGAACCATACTTCAGAACCCTTGCTACATCAAATCCAACGAACTTGGGGAGTTATTTGAGCTAGGAAAGGTTGGGTCCAGCCATGTTGGGATCTCGAATACGAAGATTTACTTGAAGGAGTCTTTACCTGACTTAAAAAGAGGAAATCTTAGGTTTGGAGGGTCTAGGGGTAAAATGGTCTTTTTCCAGGCTAACGGTAATACTGTAATTACCCTAAATATATAATTAATTATTTAATGAATAAGGTGGAGGGGAAATTCTGGGAGAGAGATCCGAAATTGAGTTCTTGAAGTGCGGTCTTGCTTCACCCGGTTCGAACCTAGGTGGAAGCAATGAATTAATGTGATTTTTATTTCAGCTATTGAATTAATATAATTACTTAATAATTATTATTCATTAGATGATTTAAAATAAAATAAAAATGAGATTTTTAATAATTAAGAAAACCTTATTTGACTAAGTCCTAAACTAGACTCCTAAGCCTAATATAACCTCCTACTCTTTCAAGTCTATCTCTCGACTCTCACGCTCAATCTCTCTTGTTATTTCACACGAAATTCTCTGCCAAAATAGTCTGCGAAAACAGAAAATAAACAAATTAGAAAACAATAAAAAGTTCTCTACACTCAAAGAACTTACAAAAAAAAAATATACAAGCAAGTAAGCTAACTTGAGAAACGAAAACTTTGCATCATCTTCTCGACGGGTTTGTGTTAAAGGTTCAGGGGAGGTTATGGGCAGAACTTGGAAGGTGTGGAAAGCTACAACAAGGTATGCGTTTTCTATCTTTGAATCCTTTCTCCAAGAGAAATTTCTTTTTACAAAATTCAAACCTATAAAACTAGGGTTGTCCCCTTGAATGTTGAACTCCTTGTCCCTAGTCTCCTTCCGATTTCAATCTAAATTAGGTTAGAAATCATTTTTGTTGGTATGGTTGCTGGTAACTAAGTGTGAAATGTGATATTCTTTGTGATTTTGTGTTTGGAATTAGCAAGTATGTTCAATGATGTCAACTGAAAATGATGTGGTGCAATATGTAAATGTTTGGTGTTGTTGTTATCCGTTTTGAAGTCTTAAAATGGTTAGTTTGATGGCTGTAATTAACGTGCATAAAATGTGTAATTCGTGATGTTCATATGAGGTGTATGTGACTGATTTTAAGTGGAAAGTTGCAGCTAAAACAACAATGAATCTACACCTATGAATGTGTTAAACAAATCCATGAAATCTACCCCAAAAAGGTGTTAAATGATCCATGACTTTTCCGAAGTATTCAAGTGGAAATATTAGTGAAAATAAGGTAAGAAAATGACTAATTTCCAGCAAAAAAACATGTTTTGTTTAGGCTAAACTATAGAGGAGTAATCTGGAAAATTAATTGGTTTTAAAAGGGATGAGGTCACAAGGATTTGAACCTGTGACCTCATCCGTGTGATGCCTTATATTTTGAAGAAAAGATATGGGGTCAGGGGGGATTGAAATAGGGGATGCTGGCTGAAAGTGTAGAACACAAAAATTAATAAAATAAGATGGGAGGCGTTGGAATTGAACCCACGACCTCTAAGCAGCGAATGAAAGGAAAGTAAAATAAAAGAAAGAAAGTGTGAGGCGTGGGAATCGAACTCACGACCTCAAGTCTTTAAAGGAGAAAGGAGAAATAAAAAGAAAATAAAGTGAGGTTGTGGGGGATTGATCCTACAACCTCACTGCCAATGCATAGATAAGTCAAATTTTAAATAAAAATAAAATAAGGAGGCTGTGGGGGTTAGAACCCACAACCTCATAGTCTATAGCGAATTAAAGAACAATTAAAGAGATGCTGCGGGTGTTTGTTCACACAACCTCATGGTCTATGCGAAATTGGACAAGAGGAATTAAAAAAAATATAAAATAAAAAGGGTTTGTTGGGGTTCGATCCCACAATCTTCCGGCCAAACAAGAGGAGAATCCAAGGAGAAAAATAAAGATAGAATGTTGTTGTTGGGGCTCGATCAAGGGTCCTAATGTCATGAAGACTACAAATAATGTCAAGGAAAAATGTAAGTATTGTCCAAGGGGTTCGAAATTGGGTTCCCTTGCCCAAATTTCCGTATTGATACATAAGCCATACGTGAATTAAATGTTCAAGAATAATGCCACCTACTTAGATAAAAAAAATCGAGATCTTGGCATACATACAAGATACATAAGTCTTGTACTACATAATCTTAGGAGATATGAGTCACTTAACAAACTATGAATGAAGCCTCATGTCTTGTATGTATAGACCCATAAGTCTAGCATATGATTAAAAATAAGTGACCTAAGATGTATGCAATGAAATGATGAAAACCTAGAAGGTTTAAGTATGAGTGTAAGATACACTAAATGGACAAGTGCATTGACATATGATGAAATGAACATTCACGTAAAAAGGGGTGAGTAATTATGAAGAGCAAATGTACTAATGTAATGAATGTGGTGACACCATGATATGAGGCTAATGTAAAAGATGAGGGCAATCTCAAATGATCCTAAGTAAATGTTATAAAAACGTACTCACCTATGAGAGTATAAAGTTAATGAAGAGACCAGTCTCTATGAACACTCTAATAGAAGTATTGAGATTAACACACTTAATACTCATGATGAGATGAGAAATCATCTATTGAGCTATTATGTCCTCATACTAGAAGCCAGCTTCCATGAAGTATGAGTTGAATGTAATGGAACTTTATACTAAGCACTGATATACTGGATATTAGCGGTGATGCCTTCTTTCGGGAAGGGCGGAAGTTCATGTAACTCTTTTGAGATGAGATTGTCCGACATGCCCCGTATGGGTCTCCTTATATCTCCTAGTCTTAGAACCTATACTGCCAATATAGGGATCTAGCGGGTTTCAATTCCATGTACGCTAGCATTTTTTGGGTCACTTTGTCCGGTGATTCCACCTTTTTTTGGTCTGGGGTTTCATGACACTGGATATCATAATGCTGATATGATCTATGTCGGTTAAAGTTAAAATTCCCAATGAATGAATGAGGCCCGCCTTAAATGATCCACATGATGAAACGAATGATACCAAAGATGTTAGGAAAGGATAATAAAGAGGTGAGTTAGATCCAAGTAATGACATTAGGTCATTCTTTGTCATTGCACAACGAACCTGATGAAAGTCTTAAACTACATCGTAGTAGCTGGTGTTTACACTGGCCCATGAATGAAATGAAATGAAGTACGTTATTAGATGGTTTATTTGTAAACTCTTATGATGTTTAGTTTAAAATATTTATCATGAAATAATAAGACAAAAAGTTCAAATTTTCCGCTAAAATTAACCTAGATGAAGTAAGAATGACGTATGTAGGCTTGTCAGCGACCTCTGAGACGTCAACGACGCCGGTCTTGTCTGTGGTCTAGATTCTAATCGTGACAACCACAAAGGGTCAAGTACACCCTGTCATGAACCAAGGGTTCTCCCTAACTTCTAGGAGGTTCTTCAAACTCTTTTCATCAAGGATCCAAGCTTCAAATTGATTTCTAAAAGTCTCCTGAAGATGATCTTATCCAATTTAGTTATCCATCCATAGGTTCTTGCATTAAACGTCTTGAATCATTATATATTGATTAAATTGATGTTAATTAGATTATTTTAACCTAATTAACCTATGAACCCATGTAATTAATGAAACGTAGTTTTTGACTACTTTGTGGGTGACTTTATTATATCTCAATGCTTGTGAATTCCAATGTAGTTTTCATTGTGTTATTGAATGATGTATAGTCTGTATCAGATTGATCAATATATATTGAATTGATTTAGATTTATTGAGTATTATGATTTTCGTATTGAATTGACGATCATGGCCATGGGTAAGGGCCTTTTTGTATTGTATTGGATGATTTAGGTATGTATTGAAGTGGTGAGAATGGATTAGTGGTACACTTCTCTCATTCTCTTTATTTTAAGTAATGTAGGTATTGAATTATGTTGTGATTGGTATGGTTCACTTATGGTGGCGGTGCTATGTGCTTTACTTGTGAATGATGTTGCCTCGTCGGTGTTACCTTATGTATTATGATGATCATAGCCTTGTCGGCACTACTTGATGTATCAGGATGGTTGTGTAGTTGATTTATATGAAGTATGATCATGTCTATCTACTTGTAATTAAGGTGAATGTATGTGTTCTTCTATTGATGTTGTTAGTTGATCATGTTAGGCTATGACTATGTCCTTATGTGTTTTGTCTTAGAGTTGATGGATGATTCTTCCTACTTGACTATATGAGTCTATGATGGTTATATTGATGATGTTATAGTAGTGTATAAGGTGACATATATATGATTGTAACACTTTTAAAATCCAAGATCTGTCGTAAAACCTAACATAGGTGTCATGAGGTCTAAGTAATATTTTAAGTCCATTTTGATGAATGTAGGTCATTTAGGAAGTTTAAGAACCAAAACGTCCACGAACATCCATGACGTCTGGAAGTTGGTTCAAAGAAGTACTAGTGTGCATTAGCCTATTTGACTAGCTTTTAGGAGTAGGAAATTCATTAAAAATGGTGAATGGGTAACTAGGAGGTTTTTAAGTTGATTCTTATGGGTACGACTCCCCAAGGACAAACCAAGGGCCTTTGAGGAGGACCCCTGCATGTTGAGGAACATTGCCTAGGCAGTTTGCATTGATGGGACAAGGGACAACCCGTGTGTGGATCGACGGGGCGTCAATGCCACCGTTGACCCACATAGCCAATTGTTGGAAGGCCCTTACCTGCATTGTCTCTTACTAGATCGACGGATGTGCAGCACGGAGGCAGCTTGGTCTGTAGACTGACCCACAATCCATCGATCGTGGTGTCGTCTATGAAACTGCCAATTTCCTACACATTTTAAGTTAGTCTCATTTAATTAATTAAGGGGTAGGTGGTTAGTTATGGGTTTAAGGGATACTAATTAAGTTGATTAAGTCCCAATATAAATACCTGCAACCCTCATAAATCTAAACACAACTCACAAAGTAAACTCTCTTCCTTCTCTCTTCTCTCTCTCTATTCGAAGCCCCCATTGAAGACCATCTAGGGGGAATTTTGGTGCTGTAAAGGGATGAATTCACCATCAAATCTTCGTCAAATGTTAAGGTATGCAATCTAATTCACCTTTGAGACTCTTTCCTCAAAAGGTTCCTTCATAATGGATTTCAAAAGTTGAGTTTTCATGTGGGTTTCATCCAATTATAAAATTGATGTTGTGAACTGAGTTGTTTATGATTTCTGTAGGATATAATGGATAGATTAACATGTAATTCAAATTGATTATCATCAATTGTGATGATTTGGTTGAATTTGAAGATTATGATCCTTAACCCCTAACCCTAGGTTTGATCTTGATTAAATTGGGTTGTGATTGATTTAATTGTCTTGAATATGGGTTAAACCAATTTAGATGATGTTGTTACACCAATCATTAAGCAATTTGAATTAATTTTGGTCTTTAATACTAATCTTGAAGAGTGATCTAGGTTATGGAAATTGGCCTAGGTAACCTTGTTTTAAGCATTGAATTAATATTGAATTATGGTGTAGTGACTCTTCTAGTATTGGTACGGTGATAATTGAATTATGATGTTTAACATCTATATTGGCTTGAATTGATCTTTTATGGTAACGGCTAAACGGGGAACCATGAAGGAGACTTGGTAAGCCTTGGAATCTCTATCTTTACTTCCAATTGTTATTAATTGTTGTTAAGTCATGATGTCATATTAAAGTATTTATTATATTAGGATGATAAGGTGGTATGATGTTGAATTGAAATGTCTTGACTATGTTATGAGGTTGATTAAGATGTATGTGATATAAGGATGGTGATGATTATCAATGTGCCTTGATATGTTATGAAATGCTAATGTGTTAACCTCACTTATATGAATTGTGATGAAAGGACTATACTTATTAAATTCTTATAGAGCTATTGATGATAATGAGTATACGAGTAGACGTTATGACCTAAGGTAAGCTATGATTGATAATTAAAGGCTTAAAGACATTTCAATAAAGGGACTTAGCTTAGCACAAAGTGAACTTGACAATGGGAGGTGATGACTTCCCAATGAGAAAGATTCGCCCTATAGTTCTATATGAGATGTTGACTTCCCAAAGGGGAATACTCATCCAACGGATTCCCATGAGAGGAGGCTTCAACTACCAAGTGTTATCAAAAGGTAATGTTCTATATCTTAGGTCTTAAACTATGTTGCCCCCATAGGAATATTAGCTAGTGGATCCACCTAGAAAGCTACGTTTATGTTGGTTTTACTTTGGCCACCTTGCATCGGTGTAAGGTTTCAACACCGGATTTCATACTTAGCTCCTGTGGTGTATATCGGTTAAGGCAAGTGTTCCCTAAATTAAAATAAAGTAATGAAGTATAATAAACTAACTAAGGTGACTTGAGAGGTTTAACTTTGCCTGGTAGGTGTATGTGACTCTACCTATGCATTGCACGAGTTGACCTTGATGGACGCTTTAGGAAGTTGATATTATGTATGTATGTGATAATTATGTATATGATGATAATATGTTGATGCTACAATATAAATGATACTAAGTTTCCTTAAAGGTTATGTGTGTGAAGTTGGTCAAAGTGTCTATGCGTTGATACATTTGTTGTCTTGAAGTGTGTATGTTACTCATTATAAGTAATCTTAAGGGTCGTTTAGTCACATCTAGAGAGGGTGTATGGGCGGTCTATCTGTGTGATGAATCATAGGATAACTTTAAGTGAGAAGATTACATGCTAAAGGGCGTCTTGAATGAAGAATAAGCATCTTTATTGTACAGTGAAATAATTCACTATAACAGTGAATGAGTTCACTGTAAAGTGATCTCTAAAATATGATTTTTGGTTTAAATTTTATCTTATGTGATTCTAAGTTGTTAAATGTTGTTCTTATGATTATAATACGATTTTTAAAAGAAAAGATGCATATTTCCAATTAAAAGTTTGTTTTCATGATTTTTATGCATATTGGCATACTTAGTACATGTGGTTGTACTAACTTCATGCTTTTATCTATCTATATAGTTCTTGGTAGGTGAGGAGCTTTTGGGAAGGAAGGCTTGGACCATAGAATCATTCAAGAGGATTTGAAGTATGTCCTCATTTGACTCGAGGGCATATATGTCTTTTATGTTTTCAATTCAAAGTATTGTAATAGACTAAGTATTTCTATATTTGTATTTTGAATTATGGGCCGTGTCCCAAGTATTCTTGTGTCTTAAGATGATGAGATTGAGACTTAGCATTTCCAATTGCTTTATATGAAAGAGTTTTTAAAGACTTATGTTTTGTGAAAAGTTTTAATTCCGCACTACTTTTCATTATGTTTATGCGATGAAGTATATCAAAGGGCTTGTATAAGACCTCCAAGAGGTCGAGTACGCAGGTTGAAATCCGATCTTGTACCCTAACTTCTAGGGTGTGTTTTGGGATGTGAAATTTTTTTCCCTTTTCCCAAACATTTTAGGTTTCGGTTATTGAAGGCTCATTGGGGACAATTTGAAGAAGGCTTGGATATACCCTATCATCCATGTGGGTAGGTCCTCTCTTTCCGAAGGCGATGCCAATATCTTGCCTACGAAGTTTCTTGTTTTTCTAAGACTTTTATATTCATTCCAAATTCATTGTGTATGACTTGTATAAGCCTATATGTGACTTCTTTACATTGATGTAGGGCTATGCACAAATTGTGATGATAATTTAGATGGCATGATATGAGAAAATTTTGAGACTATATTTTTATCTTATATAAATGCATATGCAATAAAAGTATGTAACCTTCCAATACGAAGGGTCTATGTATACTTGATACATATATATAATGCGTATGTAGAGGTCTATGTAAACCTCCAAGTAGATATAACGAAAGTATTAAATTTTTTCGCATTTTGAACCTATTAATGTAATGACATGGGAGTTAGGGGCTAGTCTTAATCCTAAAACAGGACGATGACGCCGGTTACGTCGGGTAAACCCAGATGTGACAATGATAATGGTCATTCATATGTGTTTCTAGAATGATATGCTATATGTGATAAAGTGAAGTATTGGTGTGTCTTGTGTGGTAAACTTGTGTCCCTTACTTGATACATGCATCGATGTAAATATGAGATGCCTTGTCTTAGGATGCTAAAGCCCCTTAGTCTTGTATGTATAAATGACATGTGTCCTTGAAAATTGCTAAGAAGGCCCTTTATGTGGAACCTTTAACTCAGTTGTAAGGTTATGATATTCCTTGAAGCCGAAAGCTGTAATGGTATCCTTCTTGTGTGAATGGTGGACTTAAGGTTGGTTGGTTGGAACGATATGAAATAATCCTTAGGAATATCATTAAGCTATCCTCTTGACCATTGAAAGGCAAACCTAGGGGACCTCTTTGATAAGGTGAATTGATTGGGTTATGAACTAGATATTGAACCCTCTTCATGTGATCCTTTATTGAATTACTCTATGAGAACAAATTCTAGCATCAAGTGAGTATGGTACGGAGAGTAGTTCTAGTTATGAATGAGGCTTGAGTACCAAAAAACCCTCAATATTCCTTAACTATGTGCCTACATGGGATGTGTCCAATTTCTACCATTGACAAATAGAACACCCTCCATCAGAATATGTTACAACTCCGAATTCCATGCCTTGCTACCACGTTCTATGTCGGTTATTGCATATTATCATCATATGGGATACCTACTAGCATTGGAGAAATTCAATGAAGTATAGGTGGTGGTATGGGACGCTATCTAGACATTGCACAATAGTCTTTGAAGATGTTAGTGAGTGAGTCCCTTGGTCTTTTACAAGACCATTACTTGAATGTCCTTATGTGATGAATGTCTGTTAAATTAACTAAAGAAGATGATGACTTAAGTTAGAAAATATGTTAAATGAATGAGTACTTACCTAGAGTAGTTAATGGTTGTCTAGTTAAGGTATGAAGGGGGCATAGGAATAGTCACTTCAGTTTTTACCTAGGGAATTCTTAAGAAAGACTCTAGATAGGGAAGTTTGTTGATATATTAGACATGATCCAAACTTAGGTAGTCTTAAGGATTATTTAGGTAATCTTGGAGAGGCAAAGTATGTGCATTCTCTTCTTGAATTACTTAAGTAAATCTTATAATAACCTTTGGAAAGGAGAATGTCATATTATATGTGTGTTATGGTACTTAGTGAGAATGATCTTATCCTAGATACTCAAAAGGATCTCTTAAGTGTGTGTGAAGGGATTTTATGTGCGGTTGCTTCACAACTTACTCAAGTGAACCTTAGCATCACCTTTTTGTATGAGGATGTCATGTTTATATGTTTTGTGTATTGTAAGGGTATGTATCTCATTTTATGTGGTATTAAGGATCATTTAGGTGTTCCTAGAGAGGGTGTATGGGCGATGTTTGTTTGTCTTACTTAAGTGAGTCTTAGGATAACTTTTAGTGTGAAGGTTGAATTTTTAAAAGGGTTCACTGTGAAGTTGGAGAACTCCATTGTGACAGTGAATTAATTCACAGTAACAGTGACATAGTTCACTGTAATGTACTTAAATTGTGATAAAATGTTCAAGTGTTATCTAATGTTAATGGTTTTAAATGTTGTTCTTATGCTTATACTACGATGTTTTAAACAAAAAGAGTATTTTTCCAATTAATGTCCATTTTCATGATTATATGCACTCTGCCATACTTAGTACAAGTGTTTTACTAATTCCATACTTTTATCTATCTCTAAAGTGATTCATAGGTGAAGGGTATTTGGGAGCGAAGCTTGGATTATAGGATCTTTCAAGCAAGTTTGAAGTATATCCTCATTTGACTCGAGGGCATAGATGTCTTTTAATTTCTTATTTCGTAGTATTATAATAGACTTAGTAGTACTATATTTTGATGTATGGGTAGTGTCCCAAGTATTCTAGTGTCAAGGATTTGATGATAGGAAACTTAGTATTTCCTATGGTTTCTATATGAAAGATACTATCCAAATGTTGTGAAAATTTTTAATTCATCTCAACTTTTCAAATATTTATAAGCGATGAACGATACAAAAGGGCTTGTACAAGACCTCCGAGAGGTCAAGTACGCCATGTCGCACTTCGAGTGTGCCCTAGATTCTAGGGTGTGCTCTCGGGATGTGACAAATGTGGTATCAGATCATAGGTTATGAAAGTGTCTTAGGAATCCAAAAGTCTTATAGAGTCACGTCTCGTAGAGTCTTGACCATCGATGTTAGTCGCGACACATATATGGGCGAGAGGCTACAGGGTGATAGAGTTTCCCTTCTTTCTCTACTCTTTTGTCGTGCTGTAGACAAAAAGTTATGAGTGTTCTTCTTAATGTTTTTCCTTCTGGATACTAGAAGGATGTCCGCTACAAGGTTTCAAATGAGAAGAGAGAATGAGAAGATTCCTTCTCAAGTTAATCAAGTTATACAAGTTCTTCAAGGTGCTCAAGGTGATCAAGTCCCTATTGTGGGTGGAGGGAATGAGGTTTCGATGGTTCCCCGGAAATGACTAATGGGGATATTAGAGAGCTTTGCTTACTTTATCCCAAGCTTTGACTACCAATGTGAATAGGGGTATTCATCCTAGAGTGAATGTTTTGGAGAGCACTGTGTCATCTAGATTGAGAGATTTTGTGAGGATTAATCCTCCTATCTTTCTTGTCTCTAAGGTGGGAGAGGAACCCCAAGAGTTTCTAGATGGTGTGTGCAAGGTGTTGATTGCCATGGGGTGACTTCTAAGGAGAATGCGGAGTTATCTTCGTACCAATTCAAGGAGGTTGCTTGAGTGTTGCACACTCGATGAAAATATAAAAGGTCGGTTGAGTAGGGTCCTATATAATGGGAGAGTTTAAGGTATCTTTCCTTGAAAAGTACTTTTCCATGAGAGGAGGGAGGTGAATGTTGAGGTGTTTATTAATCTCAAGCAAGGCAATATGAGTGTTGAGGATTACTCTTTGAATTGAAATGTATTGACTATGTTGTAAGGTTGATTAAGGTGTATATGATATAAGGATGATGAAAACTATCAATGTGCCTTAACACTCTAGGAAATGTTAATGTGTTAACCCCACTTATATGAATTGTGATCAAATGACTTATACTCATACAATTCTTATTGAGCTATTGATGATGATGATTATACAAGGGGTATACCTTGTGGCCTAAATTAAGTTATGATTGATAATTAAAGGGTTAAAGACATTTCAAAAAGGGACTCTAGCTTAGCACCGAGGGAACTAGATTGAGAAGTTTCCTTTCCCACATAAGGAAAGTAGGAACACTACTTTACTCTTAAGAATGGAGACTATAATGTATAGAGCATAAAGAGGTTCCCAACTATATCTCCTAGTTCTTGAACTATGTTGCCCCCATAGAAATACTATCTAGTGGATCCACGTAGTTTGCTATGTTTAATGTTTTCGTACTACCTTGGCCAGTAGTCCGCCTTCTTTCGGTGTAGGGTTTTATGACACCGGATTCCACACTAGCTCATGTGGTCTATGTCAGTTAGGAAAAGATGTTCCCAAAAGGTAAAACAAATTAAAGGAATTGAACTCTGACGTGGATAACCTAAGGGATCTAGCTTGTTCTAGGTAGGGTTATGGGACTCAATCTAAACATTGCACTAGTTAGTCTTGAGGGGAGTCTTAGGATGAGTCTTATATATGTTTATGTTTTGATAATATATGATCTATACATGATGACCATGATACATTGTTGATATTATATGTTGATTAGTATATTTATGAATATGCCTTGGGTTGTAATGTTAAATATATGATGAACTACAAGCCTAAATGCCATGATAATTAAAGTTGAACATTGGTAATGTTTTCCTGTTGGGGATAATTTATTGAGTAAGGTTATGGGGTTGTTGCTTGGTCATTACACTTGTTGACTTGATAAGAATGAGTAGTTGTCTTGCTTATTATGATATGTTTTACTCTTGTTCATTCTTGTGATATTATTCCTTGATGTTAGGGTTGTAGTAAATCATATTTTCAAGTATGTCGGGCTAAGTATTATTGTTGAGACAGTAAGCATGTTTGGTTGGTTGATATGACTTACTTGACTTTGCATTAGGCCCCTATAGGGGTAATTTGGCATGATTTGATAAAAAGTCCTTTTTAACAAGTTTTGCTTGTATATGTGCATAAGATCTCATACTTAGTACATGTGGAGTACTAACCCCATTTTCTTCCCTTTTCCCAAACATTTTAGGTTCCAACCATTGAAGAGTGGAAGACGACATTGTTGAAGGCTTGGATTCATCCTTTCATCCAAGTTGGGTAGGTCCACAACTTCCGCGGGGCATGCCATCTTCTAGTATACGGACTTGTTATGAGCTTAATGACTCTTTCATTTCTTTCCTTTTCAATTGAGTACTATACTTTTGTATGACCTATATGTGGTCTTGTTGGATTGATATAAGGGTTATGCCCATATTGTGATATTCGTTTAGATGGAACAAGATGAGACAATTATTGAGATTATTTATATATTTAATGTATATGTATGTGCAATAAAAGTAGAATACTAGGTAACCTTCGTATATGAAGGGTCTATCTATACTCGATACGAATATATATTATGAGTACGTAGAGGTCTATATAAACATCCAGGTAGTGATAATGGAAGTTTATAAATTTTTTGCATTTTTCAACCTATGAATGTAAATACATGAAACTAAGATGCTAGTGTTAGTCCTTAAAACAAATGACGACGCCGGTCACATCTAGTGGATAAACCCAAATCTGACACGTACGACCATGCTCCATGATGATATGAATCTATCTAGACTTATGGTTTAGGCTCAATCCATAGAGGAGTCCAAACTTAAGAGGATCACTAGAAATTTTAAGAGTGGTAAGGTGGAGGAGCAAAACCAACCTAGGTTAAAGAAGAGAGCTCCAATGCAAGATGGGCCTAGTGCTCCTAATGTTAAACTTGAGAAGGGAAGTGGTTCTCAAAATGGTAAGCCTACATATGTTACTTGAGGAAAGAGGCACTATAGGGAATGCCTAATTAGCACCGGGAATTACTTTGGTTGTGGTAAATATGGACACAAGTGCGGGATTTTTCTACTATTTCTTCTAGAAGAAAAGAGGGTAAGCAAGTTACTCCAAGTGTTCCGGGTAATGATGCTCCAAAGAAGAATCGTTTCTATGCACTCCAGCCTAGAGGATCAAAGTTTGATGAGGGTGATGATGATGATGGTAAGTTGTTGTATTTATTCCTTTAGTTTTATGAGTTCCTTCTAATTAGGGGAGTATGGTTAGTAGATGGTCTATATAGTCATAGAAGCATGTTGCATGTGCATTTTGTTTAGGTGTGTTGTTGGAATTGAATTTCATTGATTCCTTGCATTGTGAATTTCCTGAAGTTATGATTATGTTGTAAAATGTGTTTATATGGTTTTATCTTCCATATTAGTACATTTCCATTATGAATTGCCTAAAAGTTGCATTTTCAAAAATTTTGGCATAGTTCATTGTAATATCTGCCAGTTTACTGTAAAAATTTGAAATTTGAACTAAATCATTATTTGGTTGGAAATTGTTGTAATATGTATATATTTGATGTATATGATCATTATAATGAATGTAAAAGGGGTCTTTTTCTATTTGGAATGAAGGGTGTGAGTATTATGGCATGATGAGTCGTACATTTGTTTTTAACTTCTTGTTGTGTTGTGGATCTCTTGATTATGTGAAATTGATGTTCGTTATAGGTGTTTGTATTGTATGATGTGTTTTGTGTTATCGTTATGAGCCGTTAGTTAAATCTCTATTCTTCGAAGTGTTCGAAGAGTGGCAAGTGTCATGCGAGGATGAATGTTGTCAAAGTGGGGGAGATTTTAATACCTCTAAAGAAACTTAGTGAAACTAGAGCCTAACATGTTTGTAATGAGTTTATAAGGTCCTAAAATGGTTTATTATGTTGTAATGAGGCAGTGTCTAAAGATTAGAGTGAATAGGAAATCAAACGTTAAGGGACGACAAAGACGTTCAACGACTAGTCACCTATATGCCTTATGTGTCTTTGTGTACGTATGTGTGTGACTTATGAGTTGGTATCCTTATATAAGTTATAATAGTGTGTATAGGGAGTGTGTCAAGTTTTATGATGTTTGGAGGTCAAACGTCCAAGAACGTCCATGACATTCGAAAGGTTTGCCTTGAAATGACCTTGTGTGTCTTTGTATGTTTTGTCGAGTTTAATGTGTTCATTTTTGATGAAATTGTTGTGGGAGGTCCTAATCTCATATGCGGTCATATTTGGGTTAGAGACATATGGGAAAATATCTTCAAGGACCAACCAAGGGTTCTTGAGGAAGGACCCATCTTGGTGGCCAAAACTGCCAAAAGAAGTCCCACCTACTGATGGGAATCGACGGCCAGTACCCTGGTCGACACCCCAGAGGTGGAGGGAGTAGGTCAAGACATAGGCGTGGGAGCCTGATCTTCCAAGGATCAGCCTGTGACCAAAACCACGGACCAACAGGATTGTCCGTTGGTTGAGAGACGGCCCGTTGATGGGTCTATGTCACCTGGCAGTTCACTATTAAATGCAACGGTGACAAATTGGTAAATTCACCTTATGTCCAAGTAAGAGTTTGCACAAATTCCTAAGGGTATTCTAGGTTTTTTAATAGGGTTTATAAGTCCTAATTACTTAGATGAATTCATTATTCAAAATCAAAACCCAAAACCTCTAAAGAGCCTCTCTAGAACTCTGTGGAAGCTAGAAGGGAGATCGAAGCTTGAAGGCTGATTTCCCCAACAATTTCTCTCAATTTTTGTAGATTAACATCAGTTAAGGTATGTTTCTTCATCCTTGAAACTCTTTTAATCAATGAGCCCAACTTCAAATTGATTTCTAAAGTCTTCTAATGATGAACTTGTCCAATTTTGATATCCATCCATGAGTTCTTGAGTTAAACATCTTGAATCATTATATATTAGTTAAGTTGATGTTAATTAGATAATTTTAACTTAATTAACCTATGAACCCATGTAATTCGTGAACCCTAGTTTTTTGACTACTTTGTGGGTGATTTGATTATATCTCAATGCTTACGACATCTACTGTAGTGTTTATTGGGCTATTGAATATTGTAAGAATTGTATTGGAATGATGTATAGGCTGTATTAGATTGATAAATCTATATTGAATTTATTTATATTGATTGAGTATTATTAGTCTTGTATTGAATTGATGATCATGGCCATAGGTAAGGGCTTTTGGTATTGTATTATATAATTTAGCTATGGTTTGAAATGGTGAGAATGGATTTGTGGTACGCTGCCCTCATTATGTTTATTTAATGTAATGTAGGTCGTGAATTATGTTGTGATTGGTATGATCCACTTATGGTGGCGGTGCTATGTTCTTTACTTGTGAATGATGTTGTCTCGTCGGCGTTACTTTATGTATTATGATAATCATGGCCTTGTTGGTACCACGTGATAGATTATGATGGTTGTGTAGTTGATTTATATGAAGTATGATCATGTATATCTACTTGTCATTAAGGTGAAAGTATGTGTTCTTCTAATGATGTTGTTAGGTAATCATGTTAGAATATGACTATGTAATTATGTGTGTAGTCTTAGAGTTGATGCATGATTCCTCCTACATGATTATATGAGTCTATGATGTTTACATTGATGATTTTATAGTAGTGTATAGGGTGGCTTATAGATGATGATGGTCATTCCTATGTTCTTCTAGAATGTTATGCTATATGTGATAAATTGAAGTATTGGTGTATCTTGTGTGCTAGACTTGTGTCCCTTACTTGATACATGCATGGATGTATATATTAGATGTCTGGACTTAGGATTCTAAAGCCTCTTAGTATTTTATGTATGAATGTCATGTGACCTTGAACATTGCTAAGAAGAACCTTTATGTGGAACCTTCGACCAAGTTATAAGGTTATGATATCCTTGAACTAGAAAGTCGTAATTGTATCCTTCTTGTGTGAATGTTGGACTAAAGGTTGGTCGGATGGAAAAACATGAAATCATCCTTAGGAAAATCATTATGCTTTCATCTTGGCCATTTAAAGTCAACCCTAGGGAACCTCTTTGGTAAGGTGAATGTGATTGGGTTATGAACTAGATATGGAACCTCTTCATGTGATCATTTATTGAATTACTCTATGAGAACAAAGGCTAGCATTGAGTGTGTATGGTAAGGGAAGTAGTTATAGTTAAGAATTAGACTAGAGTACAAAGAAATCCTTCATATTCCTTAACCATGTACCTACATGGGATGTGTCCAAGTACTACCATTGCAATTAGAACACCCTCCATCGTAGTAGGTTACAAATCAAGATTCCATGCCTTACTACCATGGTCTATGTCGATTATTGCCTATTATCATCATATGGTATACCTGCAAGTATTGGAGTAGTTTTATGAAGTTTAGGTGGTGGTATGGGAATCTATCTAGACATTGCACAATACGCTTTGAATATGTTAGTGAATGAGTCCATAGGTCTTTTCCAAGACCATTACTTGAATGTACTTATGTGATAAATGTCTCTCAAATGAACTAATGAAGACGATGACTTAATTTAGAAAGCATGTTAAATGAATTAATACTTACCTAGAATAGTTAAGGGTTTTCTAGTTAAGGTATGAAGGGTGCATAGGAATGATCACCTCATATCATACCTAGGGAAGTCTTAAGAAAGACACTAGATAGAGATGTTGCTTGATACATCAGACATGATCAACACTTAGGTAGTCTTAAGGTTTATTTAGGTAATCTTGGAGAGTTAAGTAGTTGCATTCTCTACATTAATTGCTTTAGTAAGTCTTTTGATAACCTTTGAAAAGGAGAATACCATATTATATGTGTGTTAAGAATGTCATATTATATGTGCGTTATGATATTTATTGAGAATGATATTATCCTAGGTACTCTAAAGGATCTCTTAAGTGTGTGTGAAGGGATTGTATGGGAGGTCGCTTCACAACTCACTCAAGTGAACATTAGAATCACCTATGGTAGGAGGATAGCACGTTTATGTGTTTAGTATATTGTAAGGGTATGTATCTCATGATAGCTGGTCTTAAACATCTTTTAGGTGTGCCTAGAGATGGTGTATGAGCGATCACTCTTTGTCTCACTTAAGTGAGTCCTAGGATAACTTCTACTGAGCAGGTTGCATGTTTAAAAGGGTTCACTATAAAGTTTAAGAACTTCACTGTAACAGTGAGTTAATTCATTGTTACAGTGACATAGTTCACTGTAATATCCTTAAATTGTGATGAAATGTATAAGTGTCATCTTATGTGTTCCTAAGGTGTTAAATGTTGTTCTTATGCTTATACTATGATGTTTTAATAAAAAAAGAGCTTGTTTCCAATAAATGTTTGTTTTCATGCTTCTATGTATTCTTTCATACTTAGTACAAGTGTTTGTACTAATTATATACTTTTATATATCTCTAAAGTGATTCATAGGTGATGGGCATTTTGGGAGCGAAACTTGGATTATAGGATCTTTCAAGCAAGTTTGAAGTATGTCATTATTTGAATCGAGGGCATAGATGTCTTTTGATTTCTTATTTCGAAGTATTGTAATAGACATAGTAGTACTACATTTTGTTGTATGGGCCGTGTCCCAAGTATTCTTGTGTCAAGGATTTGATGATATGAGACATAGTATTTCCTATTGTTTCTATATGAAATATATTTGAAAGACTATTCGAATGTTGTGAAAAAGTTTAATTTTGCACTACTTTTAACATCTGTATATGCGATGAACGATACGAAAGGGATTTTACAAGATCTCTGAGAGTTCAAGTACGCCATGTCGCACTCCGACAATGCCCTAGTTTAAGGGTGTGGTCTCGGGATGTGACAATAATAATATAAATAAAATTACTATGGGTTAGTACAACCACTTGTACTAAGTATGGAAACAATGAACATAAAAACATTTGAAACATGAGAATATACAAGTCAAGGATCAACAACATAAGACATCTTCATAAACAAGGATAACATCATCATAAAGGCCTCTAAAAATTTTATGTTGAATACCTCATATCATCAACATACAAGACCCTTAACAACAATCCCGTTCCTACATGTGCAGTGCTCATGTGAAGCCCCATAACCCACACAATCAAGTAAACAAGAAAAGGAACCATAAGCAATTTCTTGCTTCATATAACATAATCATCATGAATAATCATTATTTATACCAAGTTAGACCAATATCATTTTCATAAATGTAACCATTATCATATAAGAGCAACATCACATATATCAAACATATATAAATTTCATGATATCATATGTGTACAAGAACACAAGAACAACCTCCTAGGACTTCCGTCAAGGGTAACTTGTGCAATACATAGGTAAAGTCTCATACCCCTACCTACGCTAAGTAGAACCCCTTATGTTGCCCTTGTTATTGTTGATATTCATTAGTCATCCATTAATTTTACTTTTGGTAACAATCGCCTTAACCGACAATAGACCATGTGATATAAACTTGGAATCCGGTGTTATCGAAAGACGGTGGTCGACTTGAAAAGGTAGATCAAAAACATGAACATAGCATTCAAGGTGGATCCACTAGCTAGTATTCCTACGGGGGAAAATAGTTAAGGAACTAGGATATATACTAGAGAACCTCTTTATTGACATTTGCATTGTAATATCCATCTAATGAGAACCATTGTGAACCTACCTTCCAACATTCGGAAGGGATACATCTCACATCTTGTTCGCTCGGTGCTAAGCTAAAGTCCCTTTTTGAAATGCCTTTAAGTCAATATTAATCATAGATCTTAATATAGTCCATTGGAGACTAAACCCTTGTATGATCATTTCATTAGCTCATTAGGTATAGCATGATAACTTACTTTCATCCAAACCATCATTTGTGAGACCATTACATTATAATTATATCATACTAAGGCACACAAAACAGAATCACATTCAAACTTGCATGATCATACTCCTTTCAAGATCTCATAATCCATAATACTCATAACATGGCTTCATAATCATCATATCATAATCTTATTAGTCTATTCACATAATCGTACTTCAATTGTATATCATGATCAATAATGGACCATCATTATTGAAGTATAGAACTCATAGTCAAGAAAGTCTTACCAAATAGCTTCCAAAGTCTCTTTCAAGATCATACCCTCAATTCATCATTATTATCCAAATTATCCACTCATAATCATCATAATATAGTTAATTTAACAATAACATGATCAATTGTAACAACCCTAGTCATCTACAAGTCCAATTCATAACTAGGGTAAGGGAAAAGGGTTCCATCAAGAAGCTCTCACGAAAACTAGGTCAATGTCTAAGAACTACAACAATTAACAAAAAATATCATAATATATCAATAATAACCAACACAATATCATAAGAAATCTATTTGTAAGACAATTTATAAAATTGGATGAAAACTTATATTTTGAAGAACATAGAATCAAATCTTTGAAGAGCCTCCTATGGAAAGGGTTCCCAAGAGAGAATAGCTTCCACACCTTAAGATTTTCTTGATAATTGGACTAATGGATACTTTGTATTCAATGGGGGGTATTTTTTAGAGATAAAGTAGAGACAAGTTTTAGACAATTGGGTTTGGGAATTATGAGGTGTTAGGTTAGTTTAATAACGATTAGTCCTTATATAATCCCTCAACTAACTTAATTAAAAACCCTAAAACATAATTAATTAATCATAAAAATGAATTACTAACCTCTTAATTATAATTTTAGGTAGTCGACTTTAGGTGCCAAACAACAAGGGCCCGTCTACGGTATGTAGAACAATCACGGTCCCGTATTGGCAAGTGTCATTTGCGAAAGAGGCTGGATTTTTGGGACATTTTTGAGAATGGGTAAGTATGGAACTATGACCACTATCTACGGGCCATTGTACCATCAATGACTCGTCATTTGGTCTGTGTTTTCGAAACTTTGAACTTGACAGTTTTGGATCAAATGGAATGGTCCTCTCCAAGGATACTTAGGGTGGTCCTTGGTGA
The DNA here is from genome assembly GCF_001406875.1 of Solanum pennellii. Taxonomy (NCBI): domain Eukaryota; kingdom Viridiplantae; phylum Streptophyta; class Magnoliopsida; order Solanales; family Solanaceae; genus Solanum; species Solanum pennellii. The sequence continues at coordinate 33,986,400 of NC_028640.1, forward strand.
GTCATACCCGGAATTTTTGACCCTAAACACATTGTAATACATGTTTAACACATTTTTACCAAATTTCATTAAATTTCAACTCTTAAAACTCCTTGAAACATGTCAAGACACACTAGCATCAAATTCACTAGTCTCCGAACGTCTTGGTCGTTTCTCGACGTTTTGAGTCTAACACTTCTAATTAGTTTTAATACATTATTTGAGGCTTACAAATAGTGTTTTATGTCTTGGTTTATCATGTGAGGATATATAATAAGTCATGGACTTTCAATGTGTTACATTATTCCTCCTTAAGAACATTCATCCCCGAATGATACTTAAATCTTTTTGTAAGGAAGGGATAGACTCCATACCAGCAGCCCAACCACAACATCATAAAATCATAATGAAAGATAATTCATTGGATTAATTTACAACTCCATTCAACAAATGATCAAAGAACTTCACATTAAAACTCATCATTTCATAACATATATAACAAGGAACAATGTTCTCAATATCAATATGACCTTAACATGAGTATCAAGAGTCATTTTTATGGCCCCAAAAATCACTTAGGTGAACTAGAGCCTAACATGGTTTTTTTGTGTAATATAAGGTCATAAAATGGTTTATAATGTGGGTTTGAGTATGTTTCTAACAGTTTAGGTGCATTGGAAGTCAAACGTCAAGGGATGACCAAGACGTTCGACGACTAAGTCACCTATATCCCTCATATGTGGTTTTATGTGTTTATGTATGATTCATGAGGTTATAAGGTCCTTAATTGAATTATTATAGTGTATATGATCAGTGTGTCAAGTTTCGTGAAGTTTGGAGGTCAAAAATCCGAGAATGTCCATGACATTTGAAAGGTTTGCCTTCAAAGTACCTTGCGTGTAATGTATGTTTCGTCATGTTTTACGTGTATGTTGGGGATGAAACTCATGTGGTAGTTCCTAAACTCCTATGCGAGAATACTTGAGTTTGAAACGTCCAGGTACAACTCCGAGTAGGACCCACAAGGGTTTTTAAAGGAGGACCCCAACTAGGAGCCCAACACTGCCAGACAGTGTCAAACGACGACCCAAACAACGACCAGTTGACAAGGTGATGACCCATCGGTGGGTGGATTCAATGGAGTTAGCTGCAGGTTGACGAGTTCCAGGACCAACAGACGAGACCCATCGATAGGGCGTGGGTGAGACCACGAACTGTCGATGGTGGGGGCGTCGATGGTGTTGTCAACTGCCTGCAAGTTTCTGCTAAGGCTTGGGTTTTATGGAAAATCAACCCGAAGTCATATAAAAAGTGAGAACGGTTGTTTTGAGTGTTTATGGGTATTTTAAGAGTGTATAAGTCATTATACTCTCATTATAACCCTAACACCTCAATAAAAAACATTCCCTCCCTAAGTTTCTTCAAAAAACCTCCTGAGAGTTCAAGGTGAAGATTGAGCTTGAAGATGGTTCTTCAATGGAGTTTCTTCTTCAATTATCATTGGGTTATTATAATAAGGTATGGGTGTTCTTAATCTAAGGGTTTCTATCACCTTAGAGCCAATTTCAAAGATGATTTTCAATGTTTTCAAAAAGATGAAATATCCAATTTCTACTATATGTCTTGGGTTCTTGCATAAATTGTTTTCAAACATTAAGATATGATTTTATTGATGTTTAATTGATGTTTTCCAATGAAATTCTCCATGAACCCTTGACATTCACAAATCTCTCAATTTGACAAAAATATGGGTTATCTGATCATGCCTTGATATTGATGAATTCATGTGTAGATTATTATGAGCTTTTGATTCATTTATAGATTATGGTTATTTGGTTTATAGGATGTTTCAATTTGATCAATTGAATATTGTACATTCTTAGATCTATTGAATATTAAGCTTATTGAATTGAGTATTGACTTAAGGTTTATGAATTCTAATGTAGTTTCTCATAGTTTTTTGATTGATGTAATAATTATAGTAAATTGATATCTAGGTTGTATTAGATTGATGAATGTGAGGTAAATTTACATAGTTTAATGAATATTGTTATAATATATTGAATTGTTTGTTATGGCCATGGGTAAGGCCTTATGATATCGAAATGGATGATTTAGCTTTGAAATCTAAGTGGTAAGATGGAGTGGGGGTATGCGACCGTAATTCCTTTTATTTTATGTTATTAGACTTTAATTATACTTTCATTTGTATGGTCCATTTATGGTGGCAGATTCAATCTAAATTGATGTGTCCTTGTCTGTGTTACTTTATGCAATATGATGATCACGACCTTGTCGGAACAACTTGAAGTACTATGATGTTTTGTGTAGTTGTTTTTTGTGAAGTATGAATATATCTATCTATATGTGAAGTAATGTAAAGTATGTGTTCCTTCTATGTATGTTAGGAAATCATGTAGACTATGACTATGTGCTTATATGTGTAGTCTTAGGGTTGATACATGGTTGTTCCTACTTGACTATATGAGTCTATAATTGTGATATTGAGGATGATATGGTAGTGTATAGGATGAATTAAATATTATAATGGTTATTCCTATGTGCTTATAAAAAGACTAGTAATATGTGTTAAGGTGAAGTATGTGGTGTCTTGTCTTTGTTGACTTGTGTACCTAACTTGATGCTTGCATTAATATGAATATGTGATGTCTTGACTTAGGATGCTAAAGTCTCTTATTCTTGAGTAAAAGAATGATATGTGAGACCTTAAAAGTTGTTAAGAGGGTCCTTTATGTGAAAAGTTGAACCTAGTGGTAAGGTTACGTATGTTGAAGTAGAAAGTCGTAATGATACCTTTCAAGTAAAGGAATGATAGACTTGAGGTTTGTTGAATGGAACAACATCATATAAAACCTTAGGAAAGACATCATGAGCTTCTTGTCTCCATTGGCCGGTAGCACTAAGAGGGCCTCTTTGATAGGGTAAATGTCATTGGGTTATGAACTTGTTATGGAACCTTCGTATGTGAATTACTCTATGAGAACGAAGGATAGCACCGAGTGACTATGGTAAGGGATGTTGGTCTAGTAACGTATGAGACTAGATTACAAAGCATGCCCTTCTTATTCCTTAACCATGTGTCTACATAATGTGTGCAAGTTCTACCATTGGCAAGTAGAACACCCTCATCGGAGTAGGTTAGAATTCCGAATTTCGTGTTATGCTACCATGGTTGTCTATTATTGTCTATTCTCATCATATGAGATATCTACTAGCATTAGAGAATTTCTATGAAGTTTATGTGGTGGTATGAGACACTTTCTAGACATTGCACAATAGGCTTTGAAGGTGTTAGTGAGAGTCCATATGTCTTTTCTACGACCATTACTTGATTGTCCTTTATATGATGAATGTCTCTTAATTAACATATGAACATTATGAATTGAGTTAAGAAAGTATGTTAAATTATGTAGTACCTAGCTAGATTAGTTAAGCGTTGTCTAGTAAAGGTTTCAAAGGGGCATAGGAATGGTCACTTCTTATCTTACCTAGATAAGTCTTAAGAATGACTCGAATTAGGGAAGTTTCTTGATTATGTAGACATGATCAAAGCCTTAGATTGTCTTAAGAATTACTTGGTTAATCTTGAAGAGGTCAATTATGGACGTTATCTTCTAAATTTACTTAATTAATTCTTTTGATAGCATTTGGTAAGAGAATGTCATATTACCTATGGGTTTATGTATTAAGTGAGAATGATTCAATCCTAGGTAGTATATGGAACTCTGAAGTGTGTGTGTAAGCGATTGTATGGGGGGTCGCTTCACAACTTACTCAAGTGAACCTTAGAATCATCTTTGGTAGTAGGATCTCATGTTCATATGTTTGACGTCTTGTAAATGTATGTTGATCTCATTATGGGTTGTCTTAAGGACCTTTTAGGTGTGCTTAGATAGGGTGTATAGGCGGTCTCTCTTTGTATTACTTAAGAGAGTCTTAGGATAGCTTCTAGTGAGAGAATTATATGCAGAAAGGTGTGTAGAGTGAGGCTAAGAATCTTCACTGTACAATGCAGGACTTCACTGTAATGTTTTCCAAAAATGTGATAATTGCTTTAATGATTTCTTATGTGTTTTGTAAGTTGTTAATTGTTGCTATTATGATTAAAGTATAATGGTTTAATCAAAATTAATTAAAAGCATGCTATTTACTAAATATCCCTTTTATATGGTTTTCGCATGGTTTCCATACTTGGTACATCTAATGTGCTAACCCTTCTTTTCCCTTTTTGACTAAAGTGTAGACTATTGGAAGTCTTGATGTGCCATGGAGGATGGATATGTTTCTAAGGCTTTGAATATTATGTAATTGTGAGTTCTTATTGATTCAAGGACAATATCCACAAGTTCCTTATGCCTTAGTATTTATTTTTATGTCTTGTATGGGCATAGTCCCAAGTATTGTATATCTAAAGTTTAGATGGTTCAAGAAGATATTGTAAAGTATTAATGTTTTAAATGAAAGCCTTCCGCTTGCGTATTGTTTATGAAAGAGTTCTTCACTTGTGAAGAATGTTATAAATTTACTCAATTTAGTATGTTTATTATGCAATGAATGATACAAGAAGCTTAAATGAGACCTCTTGAAGTCTCATTTGCCGTGTGACGACACAAGGATGCTCTAACTTCTAGGGTGTACTTGTAGTTCATGACATCGTCATACTATTTTTCTTCTCAAGACCATATCAAAGCAATACAATCTGAAGAATACAAAATACACAACTCATATAGGTGTAAATAAAACACAAAAGCTTTTTTTTTTCATGAAAACTCACTTTAGCATGAAACTTTTACCATAAAACAGGTGTAACACTTCAAAATATCAAGACGTGTTCTAGATCCTAAAATAAGTGTCATAAGGTCTAGAAATTGTTTTAAGTTCTATATTAATGAATATAGGTCATTTAGGAAGTCTAGGAACCAAAACGTCCAACAACGTCCATGACGTCCACAAATTAGTCAAGGAGGTACTAGCGTGCCTTAACCTATTTGACTAGATTTTAGGAGTCAGAAAATGATGAAAATTGGTGAAAGGGTGTATAACATGTATTTAAGTATATTCATGGCTGAAACGTCTGGGTAAGACTCCTCAAGGACAAACCAATGTCCCTTGAGGAGGACTATTGCAATTTGAGTCAAACATTGCCTAGGCAATGTGCACCCAGGAAAGGGCATTGACACATGTGTTGATCGAGGGGTAGTCGATGCCAACTTTCAACCAAAAATTAGAAAATTTGTTGGAGCCCCTCACCTGCACTGTCTCTGACCAAAACGATTAGTGTTTAGCACGGAGGAGGGACTAGTCGTCGACTCACAAACGGACCGTCGAATGTGTCTCGTCAGTGAGGGTCCAATTTTCCTACATGATTTAACTTAGTCTAAAAAAATCGATTAAGGGGTTTGGTGGTTATTTAGGGATTAAGGGAAGTCTAATTAAATTAATTAACCCCCATATAAAGACCCAACCCCATCAGTCTAATTACACCTCTCAAAACTAAACTCTCTTACTTCACTCTTCTTTCTCTCTCTAATGGAAACACCATTGAAGACAGGATAGGGGAGGGATTTGGGGTCTGTAAAGGGAATGATTCACCATAAATTCTTCATCAAAAATTGAGTTATGGGATCTAATCACCTTTGAGACCTCTTTCCTCGGAGAGTTCCTTCAAAATATTTTCAGAAGTTGATTTTTCATGCGGGTCTTTCTCAATCTCAAAAATTATGTGATGAATTGAATTATTCATGATTTATTTTGGATATTATAACTGTATTAAAATTTATTATTATGTAATTATGACATATATTGATGGTTTGGTCTAGTTTTTAGAAGATGACCCTCAACCCTTAATCGTAGGTTTGATCTTAATATGAATTATGTTGTATTTGGTTGAACTCACTTGATTATTGGTTGAATTACTACTATATGATTTTTTTATGATAATCATGAACAAAATTAGGGTGATTGGTAGTCTTTCATGCTAGTTCATGAGAAGATTATGTAGGTTATAAAGTGTGTTGTGAATTAACCTAAGTATCTTGTCTTAAACTATGATCTTTTATTGAATGGTGATGTAATGATTCTTCTAAACTTATCATCATGTTGATTATTGACTTATGATGATGTATATCCAAATTGGGTTGAATTGACAGTTTATGGTAAGACCTTGATGATGAACTGTCACGACCAAAGTCTAGACCCTAGACGAGATCAGCGTCGTTGACCTCCAGAGGTCGCAAACAAGCCTACTTACGTCATTCTTACTTCGTCTAGGTTAATTTTAGCGGAAAATTTGAAATTTTTTTGTTTAGTAACATACTTACTAAACATTCTACTACATACCTAATTGTTCAATATCAACCATCTAACATTAAGATCATCAAATCAAAGAAACAATTTCTTATATTGCTAAAGATGTACTTGCCAAAATGCCACCAATACAATGTCTGAACAAAAATGGGAAAGAAACGCTAGTGGAAGATACTCCACTAACTCAATCCTACAACTAAGCTAGAATTTAAATGGGCATGCATCCTCAAAAGCATGAGGGCCTACCAAGTTCGGATGAATGCTCGACGTCTGGATAACTGCAGCGTTGATCCTGTAGCTCTAGCGTCAACCTGTGCCAGCACCTAAAAGTTTAGAGTTTTATAGGGTTAGTACGCACTTGTACTAATTATGGGTATATGCAAGCACACACCAAGGACATGCACGAGTAAGCTCTTTCCTAGCAACATGATTATAGCAGGTCAAGTCAGTGGACTTGCCAAATTGACATTAGGAAAGTGAGTGAACTTTCAAGATTTGGATTAGGAAAGTTTTTGAGCTTTCCAAATTTGGATTAGGAAAGTTATGCCATGAGAGTAACATGCATCATCATACTTAACATTTTGCACACAGCATACAATAACGTACACATAACACATATCATAATTCCTATAACATATAACGTCGTTCATATGATTCATTCGTATGCCATGAGACATTAGAATCATGGACTTGACATTAAAACTTAACTAAAATAAGGGCTCAACATATAGGACCTTAACTAGAGAGTCTATGCTTCTAGGACACGTAAGGTGCATGAGAGAAATTATAAAAGTTATGACCTTGAGTTAGCAGCCGTAGTACTTTCCCTGAAAATATGGAGGTATTACTTGTATGATGTCCATGTTGATGTGTATGGAGACTATAAGATTCTCCAATATGCGTTTACCCAAAAGGAGTAAATCTCCGACAAAGAAGGTGGTTAGAATTGTTGAAAGATTATGACATGAGCGTCCTCTATCACTTCAGCAAGGCCGATGTGGTTGCGGATGCTCTAAGTCTTATTACTATGGGTAGTGTATGTCACATAGATGAAGACAAGAAGGACATAGTAAAGGATGTTCATAGGCTGGCTAGGTTAAGTGGGAGGTTAGAAGATTCTCTGAACGGTGAATTGATGGACCATCATAACACTGAGTCATCATTGGTAGTTGTGTTGAAGTCCAAACAACACCTTGATAAATCACTGATGGAGTTGAAGGAATCGGTCCTTGGCAAGCTTAATGAGGCATTCTCCTTAAGGTGGGATGGTGTTTTGATGTACCAAGGAAGATTGTGTGTTCCCAAGGTAGATGAATTGAGGAACCAGATCCTTGACGAAGCCGATGGGTCCTACTACACCATTCATCCGTCTTCGACAAAACTGTACCATGACCTTAGGTAAGTGTTTTGGTGGGAAGTTTTGAAGAAGGACATAGTGGAGTTTGTTGCTAAACGTCCGAATTGCGAACAAGTGAAAGTCGAACATCAAAAACCAGGTGGCTTACTACAAAAAATCCAAGTTCCTACTTGGAAGTGGGAAGACATCAATATGGATTTTGTAGTAGGTTTTCCTCGTACTCAGAGGCAATATGACTCTATATGGGTGGTTGTGGATAGGTTGACCAAGTCCTCTAACTTTATTTCCATCAAGTCTACATATACGACGGAAGATTATGCTAGTATCTTCATAGATAAGATTGTGTGTCCCATGGTATTCCGTTATCCATCATATCAGATCGAGGTGCGCAATGCACATCTAGGTTTTGGAGATCATTTAAAAAAGGGTTGGGATTTTCATCCTCAAACGGATGGTAAAGCAAAGCGTACTATTCAAAACCTTGAGGATATGCTTAGGGTTTGTATTATTGATTTGAAGAGAAATTTGGATAAGCATTTGCCTTTGGTGGAGTTTGCTTATAGTAATAGTTTTCATTCATCCATATCCATGGATCCCCATGAAGCTTTGTATGGTAGGATGTGTAGGTGTCCTATTGGATGGTTTGAAGTAGGTGAGCCTTCACTTCTTGGTCCAGATTTGATTTATAAGACGTTGGAAAGTTCATATCAGAAGGAAACTGTTTCAAACGGCCTATAGTCAGCAAAAGTATTATAATATTAATCAAAAGACACACTTTACAGTAAAAGCACCAAACATTACAGTGAACTAGCTAGCATTGACAGTGAATTCCCTTTTACATTATAGTGACTAAAATGACTATAAAGTAGTGAAATTCCAAAGTACTTCCAATGAGGAAATAAACATCATTTCGATCGGAGTTTCCCTATCTAAGGTAACCCTAAGACTCACTAGGTTGAGAGATGAAGGAAGTACACATATGCCTCCTCCAATACACACCAAATAAACCCTCAAGACTACCTCCCTTTTGGCATACTCACCTCGGTAGAACAAGCACCAACTCAATAGCAATATAATACATGAACACCCAACAACACACCATGAATTTCCTTTTGGAATGCCTACTTAGTGTAATGAGTAGATAACGTCCCATACCACCACCTACCCTAAGTAGTACACTCTTTTAGAAGACTTGGCACCAAGGGTGCCCTTTCAGAAGTTCCTACCTAGAGCAATGGATAGATAGCGTCCCATACAACCACCTACACTATGTAGTACATTCTTTTAGGCGACTAAGTTCATTCAATTAATATAAGGATCACCAAGACTCCCCTTTCGGAATGCCTTACTAGTGCAATGGATAAATAGTGTCCCATTTATCTACCTACCCTAAGTAGTGCACTCTTTTAGAAGACTAAGCACTTCCATTTTTTTGTGGGAGTTAGTTTAAGAGACATAGACCATGAGAGCAAAACATTGAATCCCGATGCTTCCCTTATCAGAGAAGGGTGGCCTCACCTTCCTAGGGTGAGGTATTACTTTTTACTCTTAGCTTTTACATGGCTTTCCCAATAACTACACCTATACGGGCGCATACTTAAGGGATAAGGAGATTGCTACTATGTAACTCATTCTCTACTAACGAGTAGTACTCATCTCAAGAGGTACATTGAAATACAACATCTCAACTCTAGAAGTGTAACAACCTATTCTTCATATCCTCTCAGTGCTAGGCATAAATCCCCACGGATTCTCAACATTCACTACTGAAGGCCACATATAACTTTCGGATACAACATCTTAACTAAATTAGGGTATCCATCCTCTAACCTACATTAGAAAGCTCTTTGGAATAGTGAAGTTAATACTAAATACTTCATCTCTACTCACAATGAGTGTTCACCCAAAATTTTCCATTTTTGACTTAACATAGCTTCATTAATTCATTCAAGTGTGAGTGCGTGTACATGTTATCACAACTTCTACATAAGTGTCATTTCATTTAAATTTAATTCTATACATACTTAGACCTTATTTCAGCATATCACACACTTTAACATGCTTCACATAATCATTTAAGTCATTTAGAAATAATTCTTAGTACACTTTTCATAACAACCCTCATAAAACACATTAACAAGAATGACTTCATTTCAATCTTTCTTCACATAATATGTCTTCATGGACTCATTCACAATACACAAGTAACTACACATTCATACAATTCAAGTAAGCACCTCCAGCAAGAAGGTGGACCATACCACTCAAGAACATTTCATAATTAAAATTAAACAACATAACCAAATTACACTTTAATCCAAGCTTTCTCATCTATAAAATTTTTCTGAATATTTCATCATGATATATCCCTTATGGAAGTAGCTAAACAACAATATAAACCATAAGAAACCAAAGCTCAAAGACTACCAATTCATGCTCATTTAACCCATTCCTTATGCCAATATTTCATCAAAATCTTTAACATTTTTGCATCAAAGCTTTAGAATTATAATCACCAACTAAAATTGGAAGCATCATATCTGAATCATTTAAAAATGTTTTCATGAAAGAACCATATTTAGAGTTGAAGATAGAAGAAGTTAGGGTTGAAAAATTCTTCTTGAAATACTTAAGAAAGGCGCTCCTTGAATGGAAGATAGTTCAAGCATGCATACCATACCTCTCATATATTAAACCCCAATGATTTTTTATGAACAACTCGATAAACAACAACCCTCCTAGCCCTTATTGACTTCTAACTTCCATGGAGACTTGAGAGAGAGTTTTAAGAGAAAGGGGTTTTGCATTTTAGGAAATGAGGTCTAAAATTAGTTCTTAGGGTTTAAAACATGTTAATATACCTAAATAAACCTGAAAATGACTTCCTAGGTTCATAAAAGACTTGGGGTGAATTTACCAAAAACCCCAAGTCGTTACAGGAAAAAGGTAGCTTTTGGGGTAGTCTCACAGACGAGTCAACCAACGGATCATTTATCTATCAACAGACCGTTGGTGGGGTCTTTTTTGTTGAGACTTAGCCATATTCAAAAGCATACTAACCTGAATATCAGGTCCAATCAATGTCCATTGTCGACAGGCTGTTGGTTAACCAACAAACCGTCCTTTGGGTTGTCGTTAGGTCATTGTTTGCAGCTTCTTGCAAAGGGTGGGGTCCTCTTCTACGGCCCCTCATGGGTACTAGGTGGGGTCGTTCCCAGATGTTAAATCCCTAAATATAGTCGTCTAGGTATTAGATACATCTCACACCAATTTCAGTCAAAATGAACTTCTAAAACTCACTAAGACACACAAGGACGCACAAGGACTTTTGAAAGCACACCTTGCAAATGTGATGGATGTTCTCGGACATTTGACCTCAAAACTTAACCAAACTTCACACGCTGCCTAAGAACACTAATATAACTGAGTTTAACACAAAATTAAATCAAGAAACAATCAGAAATCTCTAGGTAACCTTAGTTCGTTTTTAGGGTGTTACAATACTAATACCATTCTTCTTTATATTTTTTAGGTGGTGATGGCTAGAGGATGTTTCTGCAAGGGATGTTGAGTCTAAGATGGAAAAAGAGACTGTAGTGTCTAGTCTATGTACTTATGATATATATACATATATATATATATATACATATATATATGTATATACATATATATATATATATGTATCTACATATATATATATATATATATATATGTATATACATATATATATATATATATGTATATACATATATATACATATATATATGTATATATACATATATACATATATATGTATACATATATATATATATATATATATATATATATATATATATATATATATATATATATATNACATAAATATATATATGCGATTTTTATATTTATGCTATGAATGAATGCTAAGAGACTTTTCTGAGACCTCTTCGAGGTCATGTACACCGGTTACGTCATGGGTTCTCCCTTATCTATACAAACTTTATATTAGAGCATAAGGTTTTGGGATTAGTCCTTAGGTTTCAAAGTCTCGTATTGCAACGTCTAGTAGAGTCTCGTTCATCAGTTTTAGTCGCGACGCATCTATGAGCGAGAGGCTATAGGAAAAAGGAGTTCCACTTCTTTACCTACTCTTGTGCCATGCCGTCGATCTTTACTCGATATGATCTCTCTCTTATGTTTCCTTGTCCGATGGTCTTTAATATGTAATTTTTTTGGAAGGGATGATGCCTCAAGTCTTGAGGGAAAAAAAGTGAGTTTTGATGCTAACTATGGTTATTGTGACTAGATGAATATCTGTGAAGATGAATTTGAAATATTTGTAGGTGATTCCACTTATGGCTGTATGTGACCTATGTGAGGAGTAAGATGTTATGTTGAGAAGTTATGATATGTAATGGTTATAGCCTTATAAGATTTACTTAGGTAGAATGAAATCATTGTTGGAATAATGAGTTGCCCTATGATTATGTACAATGATAGTATAACGTTATGGTTTAGGCTTGAAAATTTTGGAACATTGTGGTAAATAGTGAAAGTTGATGTTGCCTTTGTATGTTAGTAATGCTTATTAGTTGTCTTTGTGTGGGTTGGAGTCTTTTTAATATACTTGCTCCTAAAATGGGAAGGAAGGGTATTATTCTATAAATTGGGTTTATGCTTTGCCCTATCGTTGACTTAGAGGGATGTATGTAACCCCTAGTCCATCGGAAGAGGAAGAGAATTGATGTGGACCAACACTAAAGTGATTATTTGTCTTTTGGGTTTGATATATAGTTTTGCCCTTTGGAAAGGGTGCTTAGATTGTACTTGGGCATGGTTGTTTGATAATGTGGGTTGACATGACCTAGAAGTTACTTTTCCCTAGCGTTGAGAGAAAAGAAAGAGGCATTCATTGTCAAGTCTAATCAATGTTTCCCCTAAGGTGTTACCTAGAAAGGATGGTTTCCCTAAAGCTCTAGAAATAGTGGTAGTGGACCTTAAGTATTCCATCATGTGCTTTATGATTGGTTAGATCAGGGATTTCAATAGTCAAAAGAGTGAGGGAGATTTTCTAAAGGCTATAGATGAACTACGTGAAGTGATAAACCTTGTAGGCTTGAATTCGTAGCTATTTACCTTGTTATGACTTGGTGGTAGGATGTGATGAAATGATGGAGTAATTTTTGGTATTCGTGGAGTATTTAAGGCCTCATGTGGTTGGATAATTTGACCTAACTTAATTTCTATGTGTTCTTTTAGGTGATAAACTTAGAGGAGAAATGGTTATTGAGGAGTACCCCTTGATCATTGAGTTAGTAGGATCCTATATGTGAGATTAGGAGTGGAAATCCTCAATGGTGTTATACCCTTTTATGCTTGTAGGTTTGGTCTTGACTTTTTTTGGCCTTTGTTAATAAGGGCATGGGGTGATGGATAAATGATTAGGACTACCCCAAGTGGGGGATAATGTGCCTAGATGGTAAGATTTTGAGTGCCCTAAATGTTTCTATGTTGAGTTCCCTTGAAGTTCTCTAGGTTGGAAATCACTTGAAAGTGATGATGAGAATGGTTTGCGTAAGCTTAGAGCTCAGGAGAGGGTGATGATGTGCTTAGCTATTAAGGTAGGTAAGCTAAAGTTCCTCAAAAATTTGAGATGAGTTTCTCTTAAATGGGTTTACCCTAAGTGTGGGATAATGATATGAGTAGTAAGGTTGTTGATATCCCTATCTTTTCCTTCGATTCTTACTCAAGCTTGAAACCAAAGAACTCCTAGTAACTTGTTCATAATGGAGTCTTGCATATGATTATAAGTTGCATGTCCTCCATATTTTATGCATGTCTAAATTGACACTATGTTATGCATGTATTGAAAGGTCCTCATTGCATGAAGATGGAATTTGGTCAAATTCATGTTGCTCATGTTTTTGTGCATCCTGACATATTAAATGTGCATTACACTCATGAGGTGATTTAATTGAACATGCTTGATGTCACTTTAAATGTGTGGTGTTTTGGCCCCACAATAATGTGTTGAGTCTTCTTAAATAAGAAAAGATGAGTATCTTTGTAAAAATGTGTGACTTTTTGTGATTTTGAATGTTTTGATGTAGGCTCACTCTTGAGAAGTGAAGGTATGTCTAGCAACTGTCATTGATGTGCGCCTATAAATTGTAATAATTTCCCCAAATGGTGCATGTTTATGACATCTAGTTTCGTGCTAGAAATTGAAACTATGTGAACTAACTTCTTATTATTGTGATGTGTTTGGTGTGACCTATCGTTTTGACTTCACGAAAAAGGAAATATGAGCATGTTTGGTTAAAAGTTGTGAAATTCTTCTTAAGTGAATTAACCTTTGTTGAATGCTTGTATGTAAGCCTTAAGGTGCCAAGTATGTCTGTTGTAACTAGGAGAAGGTAGTTCCTCCTTGAACATAATTAAACATGATGATGATATGTATGACCCGTAGTGGTATTGTTTTTGAATGATAAAGATATCTATTTATCATGCCTAATTGAGAATTGAAAATTATTGCATGTTATGCCTTATAATGAAAATATGAGCATGCCTAAAGTTGGAGAAGATAGTTCCTCCAAATGGCAATGAGTACAAAGAAGCATGTGTGGATGAAAGTATTCGTAAGAGTAGTCCATATTGGATTGTGTTTATTTAAATGCATGATAGTATGAAGTTGGTGTTCTTTTTAAGTTTAGTGCATTAACTAATGTGTTATACCATGTTGAATATTCTGATCTTCTATATAGGTCATTGAGACCTTGAAAGTGTTTAAATATTTCCAAGTGTCATTCAAGGACCAATATTACCAAGTGGGGGATGTTGTCAACACCCTCAAATTGATCTAAGGTAGATAGATCCTCACATGTCTCTATAAAGGTAAATAACACAAAAATAAATTGTTTTACATCATGTATAGTTGAGTTGAAGAGGTCTGGAGGTCAAACATCCAAGTCTTTTGAAAGTTAGTCTTAAGACGTGCTAGTGTATCCTTGTATGTTTTACTTTTTTGGATTCTAAAACTAGTGGATTTGATCTTAGTGTCCTAATAAACATGTTAAGGGTCAAAACATTTGGGTATGACTCCATGAGGATCACTCTAAGGGTCCATGACGATGACCCAAACATTGGACAAAGAAGATGTCGAAGGCAGCATTTGGCAGTGTGCAACACCAACATATGGAGCCACTCGTGGATGGCGCATGGGACTCAGCCTTACTACGCGTCACGTTCCCAACACAAGGCTCACTGCATCAAAAATTAAGTGTGGCAAAATTAGAAGCTGCCTCCGCGAGGTACTGCCCCTTCCCAGATTCGGTTTTCATCGTTTTAAAGTCAATTTTGACATGTTCAAAAGTCCAAATGAGTATGGAGTGTTTTGTTAACATTTTCCCAAGTAAAAACACCAATATCCATTGAGAAATCAAAAATGCCAAATCCCTCTTCTCTTTCGAATTCTGTCAAACCTCCATTGGACGCAAAACTCAAGATCAAGCTATAACATGAATTTTGAGGTGGTTTATTCTCCAAATGTTTAGGCCTTTAATCTATTCAGGCATGGTAATCATTCATATATGGATAATCTTTCATCTAAAGAGTTCTTTAAAATGTTTTTCGAGATGAATCTTAAGTCAAAAATCCTATCTTTCAATCTAGCCATGGGTTCACTCTCTAACAAATTTTAAAAGCTTTCTAATGATGAATATATGTTAGCTGCTGATTTAATGATAAATTTCAATCCAATTTTATAAAGAATCCATGATCCTTTAATTTCTCAAATTGGCCTGTAAGATGGGTCTTGTGATCTTGATCTCATATTTGTAGAATTGTGATTAGATTCTATTGAATTGCTTATTACTATTACTATCTAAATCAATTGAATGTGAATTGTGGAGGAATGATCAATGATGAGCGTATCTCTGAGAGTTTGTAAGTTGACCTATTTCCTCTAATTATCTTAAAATGTATATTTAATTATGTTATTTGGTATGGTGCATTTATGGTGACAGTGTTTACATTCTTGTTCATCTTTATATGTTATAATCATGGCCTTGAAAGAAATTGTTGAACTGTGAATCGTAGTTATGATGATCACATGTATGAAGGTCTTGTGTAGTATTCTATTATAAGTATCATTATCTAGATGTATTGATGATGCTAAGTATATGTGATAGTCATGTTAGGGTTAGGCGTGGTCTACGTGACTAGGTGTGATGAATACTCTTGTAGCATGGCCCTTACCTCTATGAACCCTATAAGAATGTATGATCTTATGCATGTTTAGGAGTCTTCTATTCTAATCTTGAATATGCCCTTGTATCCTATGTTGTAATGTGAGTGTGTAACCTAGTCTTACTTAATTTGCTATGTATGAGTTCCTCATGAATTGAGAGATACATTGTATATGTGTTGTGATCCTTTGATGGGTGATACCTTAAGTAACTAAGTTGTTGCTCTTATGTGATCATGATGACCAATATGAACACACACAAACTCTCATGCATATATTGTGAGTAGGATATATTCAAGGTGTCAATTCAAATTATAGTTCTCATATGCATCATTATCTAGTTTGTGACATCCGGGTTTACCTCCAAGACGTAAACGGCGTCGTCATCCTCCTGAAGACTAAGACTAGCTTCTTAGTTTACATCATCACATTCATAAGTGGAATTTACCAGAAAAATATAAAACTTTTATTAATTCTACTTGGAGGTTTACATAGACCTCTGCATACACATAATTATATATATCGAGTATATATAGACTCTTCGTATAGGAAGATTACATAGTCTTCTACCTTCATTGCAAAAATAAGATAGAAAATAGTCTCAAAGATTGTCTCATATCATACCATCTACACGATCATAGCAATTTGGCATAGCCCTACATTAATCTAAAGAAGCAACATATAGTCTAATTCAAATCGTACTCAAATGGAAGTAGAATGAACATAAGTCTTAGAAAAACAAAGAACCTTCATAAGCAAGATATCGAAATCACCCTCAGAAAGTGAGAACTTACCCACTTGGATGATAGAGAATATCCAAGCCTTCTTCAAGTCATCTCGAATGAGCCTTCAATGACCGAAACCTAAAATGTTTGGGAAATAGGAAGAAAATGGGGTTAGTACGCCACTTATACAAAGTATGAGACCATATGCACATATAAGATCAAAATATGCCAAAATGGAACATTTAGTTTAAGCCATGCAATTTTACCCTTTAAAAGTCTTATGCATAATAAAGTAAGTCATACCAAGTAACAAAAGATGATTAATAACTCAAACAAGTAATATGCATATCATCATACTTAAACCCATAATCTACTACATCCCTATCATCATGGAATAACTTCACAAACATGAATAAGATTTAATAATATCATAATAAGCAAGACAACTACTCATGAACCCTCATCAAGTCAACAAAATAACTTACCAAGTAAGGCTCCATAGCATTACTCAATTAAGTAGCCCCAACAAGAAACCACAACCAATGTCAAACTTTAATAACATAATCCACACGGATAATCATCATCATATATTACTATTTATAGTGTAACATCAACATATTATCATGATATACATTATTATCATATACATACATAATATCAACTCCTTTTTAGCTTACATCAAGGCCAACTATTGCAAGGCATAGATAGATTCCCATACCCCTACCAAAGTTAAGTCAAACCTCTCAAGTCTCCTTAGTTAGTTTATACTTAATTACTTCATTTTATTTTAGCGGACACTTGCCTTAACCAACGTAGACCACAATAGCTATGTGTGGAATCCATTGTTGTAAAATCTTACATCGATTGAAGGTGGTCTACCGGCCAAAGTAAAACCAACATAAACGTAGCTTTCTAGGTGAATCCACTAGGTAGTCTTCCTATAAGGGAAACATAGTTCAAGAACTAAAAGATAGTATATTTCCTCTTCATACCAATTGCTAATTTGGGGCCTCCTCTCATGGGAATCTATTGGATGAGTATTCTGAATTGGGAAGTCAATATCTCATGTAGAATTATAAGGTGAATCTTCCTCTTAGGGAAGTCATTAACTCCCACTGTCAAGTTCACTCGGTGCTAATCTAAGTCCCTTTATTAAAATGTATTTAATACATTAATTATCAATCATAGTTTAGTTTAGGTCATAGGGTATATTCCTTGTATAATCATCATCATCATCGTAGCTCAATAAGAATTGCATGAGTATAAACCTTTAATCATAAGTCATATAAGTGACGTTAGCACATTTGCATTTCATATCATAATAAGGCACATTGATAGTCATAGCCATCCTTATAAAAAATACTCCCTTATAACCCTAAAAACATAGTCAAGACATATCTATTCAAAATCATACCACCCTATCAATCCTAACACAAGGCATACTCCAAAAAAACATCATAGCTTAACCAAAACTAATCACAATAGGAAAAAAAATAGAGATTATAGGACTTACCAAGTCTTCTTCATAGTTCAATCATTTTGTCCCTTACCATAAAACCTCAATTCAATCCAATTAGGATGTACCCCATCATAATTCAATAATCAACATGATAACAATAAGAGTCACTACACCATAATTCAACACGAACTCAAATTTTAATCCAAGATACATAGGTCAATTTTCATAACCTATATCACTTCTGAAGAACTAGTATCAATGACTATAATTCATATTAATTTGTTCATGATTCGTGTAACAACATCATCTAATAGTGATTTAACCAATAATCAAGTCAATTAAATGAATCACAACCCATTTCCCATCAAGATCAAACATAGGGTTAAAGGCTAAGAATCATGCTCTTCAAATTAGACCAAACCATCACAAATTACCATAGTCAAGTTAAAATACATGTTGATATATTCATTATATCCTAAATAAACTAAAAAAAAACTCAGTTCATAACATCAAATTTATAGTTGAATGAAACCCACCTGAAAAACCAACTTCTAGAAACACTTGGAAGCAACCCTTTGAAGAAAGAAGTCTCGAAGGTGAATTACATCCCATACCATAACGTTTTTATGAATATTATATGGTGAAATAGTCCCTTTACATCCCCAAAACCTCCCCCTATCTTGTCTTCGATGGTATCTTCAAATAGAGAGAGAAAGAAGAGAGAAGGTAGAAAGTTTATTTTGTGAGTTGTGTGTAGACTAATGAGGGTTGGGGGGTCTTTATATGGGGTTAAATTAGTTAATTAATTTTCCTTTAATCCTTAAATAACCCCTAAACCCCTTATTTATTTTAATTGGACTTAATTTAAACTGTGCAGAAAAAATGGATCCTAACAGACGGAACCCCATCGACGGTCCGTCTATGACTCGACGGGCACTGTGCCTTCCATTTTGCAAAACCATCGTTGAGTTCAGACATTTTGCATCTGAGGTCCTCCTAAATTTTGTCTAAGTGTGGGAAAGAGGTTTGCATCGATGCCTCGTCGATCAACACACAAGTCATTGTTGGCATCTCATAGTAGTACACTACCGAGGCAATGCTGCCTCCTACGTGCTAGGGTCCTCCTCATGGGCCCTTAGTTGGTCCTTGGGGAGTGGTACCCGTACGTTTTGACCATGAATCATCTTAAACACATGTTATGCACCCTTCCACCAAAATTTCATGAATTTCCAACTCCTAAAATCTAGTCAAATAGGCTAAGGCACGCTAGTACCATGTAGAACTAGTTTCTGAACGTCATGGACGTTGTTGGATTTTTGGTTTCTAAAATTCCTTGATGACCTAAATTCATTAAAATAGGTCTTAAAACAGTATTCCGACACCATGGAATCTATGTTAGTCTTTAAGATTCATTTTGGATTTTCTAAATGTTACATTATCCCCCCTTAGTATCATTTATCCCCGAATGACATTATAATTCTTTTGACGGAAGGAATAGACTCAAGACTAGCAGCCTAAACAATAAACAATATCAAAAAAACATAATTCATATGATTTCTATAAGGCAATTTCAAAACATCAATTACCACACAAAAGGCTCCAACACTTCAGTATGAGGCATTTCCTTATCACAACACACATGAGCTCAACATACATTGCATGAGTCAATTAGCACAGAGTTCAACTTATCAACATGCTATATATTATTTCGTAAAGACTCATCATAGAATGCACAACATAACTCAAAACAAGTGAAAAAGCAAAATTTCAAATCCAAATGCTAACTTCACCGTAAAGCAAGAATCAAAAATGCACATAGCGCAATACTTAACTAAAAATCAAAACAACTTCAATTTTATTCATTATTTTTCATAATTAGTAAGAACTAGTGACCTTAGTTATCAAATAGATGACGGTAACGGGACTTCATGTCGGGCTCGGCCTCCCATGTTGCACCCTTAACTAGGTGATTCTTCCATAACACTGAACTAGGTGATACTTCCATAACCGGAAATTCCTCATAAGAGAGGTATCCTTGACACCAAGACACTCATTTGGAAGAATAGAGTCGGTATCACCAATACACTTCATAAGAATGAAAACATTGAAAACTTAATGAACCAAAGTCAATTCACTAGGAAGTTTCAATTCATTGGCAACCTTACCAACCCTTTGCAAGATTTCTTAGGTACCCACATAACGAGGACTCAACTTCTATTCCTTGCCAAATCTAACCACCCCTTTCAATGGTGAAATTTTCAATTACACTTTATCACCTTCTGCAAAATCCGAATCACTTCTTCGATGATCGGCATAAGACTTTTTCCGGTTATAGGTCCTTTGCAAGCGATTCTTTATGATATGTGAACTTTTTCCAAAGTATTATAAATCATATCACGACCAAGAAGCGAAGGCTCACCCACTTCAAACCATTAGATAGTCTTACCATACAAGGCTTCATAGTGAGCCATGGAAATGGATGAATGAAAACTATCCTTATAAGCAAACTCCACCAAAGGAAAATGCTTATCCCAATTTCCCTTGAAATCATTTATAAAATCCCTAAGCATATATTTTCAAGGGTTTGAATAGTACGCTCCGCTTGACCATATTTTTGGGGGTTAAAAGCGGTACTCAACTTTACCTTAGTACCCAACCCATTTTGGAATGACCTCCAAAACCTAGATGTGAACTGCACACCACGATCCAATATGATGGATAATGGAATACCATGGAGACACACAATATCATCTATGAAGATCCTAGCATAATCTTCCGCCGAATAAGTAGACTTGACAGTAATAAAGTGAGCAGACTTGATCAACCTATCAATAACCACCCATATAGATTCATATTGACTTTGAGTCCGAGGCAAACCCACTACAAAATCCATATTGATGTCTTCCCACTTCCAAGTAGGAACTTGGATTTCTTGTAGTAAGCTACCCGACTTTTGAAGTTCAACTTTTAATTGTTTGCAATTCGGACACTTAGCAACAAATTCCTCTATGTCCTTTTTCAAAACATCCCACCAATATATCTCCCTTTGGTCATGGATCATTATTGTCGAACATGGATGAATGGAGTAGAGGGACCCATGGGATTTTTCAAGGATCCGGTCCCTCAACCCATCTACATTGGGAACACACATTCTCCCTTTGTACCTCAACATACCATCCCCCCTAAGGAGAATGACTCATTTAACTTCCCGAGAACCGATTCCTTCAACTCCATTAATGATTTATCAAGGTGTTGTTTGGACATCACCTCAACCACTAAATATGACTTGGAGTTATGATGGACCATAGCACAACCATTCGGAGAACCTTCCAACCTCAGCCTCACATAGCAAACCTATGAACTTCCTTCACTAGGTCTTTCTTGGCTTCATCTATGTCGGATACACTTCCTATAGTCATACGGCATAGGGAATCTGCGACTATTAGTCTTGTTGGGGTGATAGAGAACACTCATATCGTAATCTTTCAACAACTCTAACTACATTCTTTGCCATACATTCAACTCCTTTTGGGTAAACACATATTGGAGACTCTTATGGTAGGTATGACATCAACATGTACACCGTACAAGTAATGCGTCCATATTTTTAAAGCAAACACCACAAATGCTAACTCAAGGTCATGAGTGGGATAGTTTATCTTATGTACCTTAAGTTTCTTAGAAGCATAGGCTATCACCTTACCATGTTGCATAAGCACACACCCTAAGCCCGCACGAGATGCATAACAATACACAATAAACCCCTTTCTACCATACGATAAGGTCAACATCAGAGCAGAAGTAAGCCTATCTTTCAACAATTGGAAGGTTTACTCACAGGCCTCCAACCACTAAAATTTCTTATGCTTTTTGGTCAAAGTAGTCAAGAGATATGCATTGGATGAAAAAGCATATACGAACCTCCGATAATAACCTGCTAGACCCAAGAAAAATCTAATATCGGTTGGAGTTGATGGTCCAGACCAAGTTTTCACTGCCTCCGTTTTCCTTGGGTCTACCTCAACTCATTCACTAGAGATAATATGCCCAAGAAATGCCACCGACCTGAACAAAAACTCACACTTGCTATATTTGGTAAACAATTGATGTTCCTTAAGGGTTTGTAACACTACCCTCAAATGAACCATATGATCACTCTCATTCTTTGAATATACAAGGATATCTTCAAAGAAGACATTGACAAATGAATCTAAATAACTTTGAAACATCCTATTCATTAGGTCCATAAATGTCGCGGAAGCGTTAGTAAGACCGAAAGACATTACCAAGAACTCATAGTGCCCATATCTAGTCTGAAAGAACGTCTTTGGTACATCCTCACCTCTTACCCTAAGTTTGTGATACCCCAACCTCAAGTAAATTTTTGAAAGTAGCTCGCCCCTTGGAGTTCATTAAACAAGTCATCAATCTGAGGGAGATGATACTTATTCTTAACGGTGACCTTGTTGAGTTGGAGGTAATCAATACTCATTCTCAAAGACCCATCCTTCTTCTTTACAATCAATATCGGAGCACACCACGGAGAAATACTAGGACTTATAAAGACCTTGTCTAGTAAATCCTTGAGTTGACCCTTCAACTGCTTCAAATCGGCCGCATCCATCCGATAAGGTGGAATTTAAAGGGGATTCATTTCCGGTAGCAAATCGATACCAAATTCAATTTCCAATTCGGGAGGATAATCGAGAAGGTCATTAGGAAAGACCTCCGGAAATTCAATCACTAAGGGGACCGACTCAATGGGAGGAATTTTGGACTCTAATTCTTTGACCCTTACTATGTGATATACATAACCCTTTGAGATCATTTTGCATGCTTTTAGACAAAGAGATAATACAACCTCTAGGAATAGAATTTCCCCTTTCCACTCAACAACGAGTTCATTTGGAAAATTAAATCTCACAACTGTTGTCCTACAATCAATAAAGGCAAACCAAGCATGCAACCAATCCATACCCAATATAATATCAAAATCTATCATATCTAGTTCTACTAGATAAACAAGATAAACTCTATTAGGTAATATTATAGGGAAATTTTTATAGACCCTTTTTTCAACAACTGACTAACCCACAGGTGTACACACTATAAAAGGTTGATGCCAAATATCAGGTAAAATGTCAAACCTTTTAGCTACAAGAGGTGTAACAAATTACATGGTAGCACTTGGATCAAGTAAAGCATATAGATTAATAGTA
This sequence comes from Solanum pennellii, assembly GCF_001406875.1. Taxonomy (NCBI): domain Eukaryota; kingdom Viridiplantae; phylum Streptophyta; class Magnoliopsida; order Solanales; family Solanaceae; genus Solanum; species Solanum pennellii. Next base: position 34,009,690 of record NC_028640.1, read on the forward strand.
AAGGTTTTCGACATACTGGTCACCACATCGGGAGGAGTTTCTTGCTCACTCCTAGAGCGAAGAGCATAGAAGCAGTTCTTCTTTGGAGCATCACTATAACCACTTGCTTGAGCTTGAGTACCCTTCTCTTGACCCTTCAAATTTTGACAATCTCTCACTTTGTTACCACTCTTGCCACAACCAAAGCAATTTCCCCTTCCTACAAAGAACTCTCAATTATGACACTTTTGCACACTTGGAACATGTAGGCTTCTCATTTCGTGAGTTCCCACTCCTTCCCTTTTGGGCAATAGGCTTTGGCACATTATCTTCACGAGCTTTAAGAAATTTGGATCGAACTTGGCTAGAGAACCTTTTCTTGAATGTAGGCTTGTCTTGAGTCTCAAGCCTATTCTTTGTAGAACTGTCCTCATGTGATCTTACCCTCTTAGAATATCTACTATTTCTCTAAGCCTTGCCTCTTCAACCCTTATAGCATGTACTATAAGACAGGAAATGTTCATGTTGTCATGTAGCATGACCGAATGACACTCCTCTTGTAAGTCCTCCAACACCCCTGTCACTAAACGACTTATTTGATCTCTAGGATTGAAAACCAAGGAAGGAGCATATTTGGATAATTTAATGAATTCCAAGGAGTATTAGGGAATACTCATTCCTCCTTGGTGAAGGTTAATGAACTCCACCACTTTTTCCTCCCTCTTTTACCTAGGAAATAACCGATTGAGAAAAGCCTTATTAAATATCTCCCAAGTCAACGGACCACCCCTCAATGGCGTATTATCCCTCCATTGCACAAACCATACTTGAGCACGTCCTTGAGTTGGTAGGTGTCCAACTCAGCCTTCTCACTTATGGACAATACCATATATAAAAGTATCTTAGAGACGTCATCGATGAATTCTTGGGAGTCTTCGTCAACCTTAGACCCGTAGAAGGTCGGAGGGTTCATTCGAGTGAAGTACCTTAGACGGGAAGTCATAGTAGTGACTTGCTGATGGGGACAGGGTACAAGCTCCTGAATGGCTTGGGCCGTCATAGCTTGGGCTTGAACCATTGCGTCTTAACCGAATTGAATGAGGGTAGCCCTTATATCCTCATCTGTTTATGGTGGGGTATCGACTGGACCTTGCTCCGTATTAGTCTCTTCTTAAAGTAGAGGGCTTCCTTGCCACGAGGAGCTCCCGCATTGGAAATTTCCTCTTCATGTCTTTGTGCCGCATTCCTTCGAGTGTTCATTCTTCCTATAACAACAACAATAGGATTAGATTAAAAACTACATCATATGTATACTCTAATGGAACAATATAAGATTTTAAAGAAAGAGAGTGATTCCTAAGCATCACATAGATTACTATTCATAAGTGTGGCGCGCCTCACAATTAGGAATACAAACCTACATAGACATGGTAGAGAGAGAGACATAAATCAACGATTTTCAACCTCATGTTGTGATACAAAGTTTGACACATCTTGGTTTACCCCCTATACGTAACCGGCGTCGTCGTCCTCTTTGAGGACTAAGACTAGCCTCTTAGTTTACATCATCACATTCAGAAGTCGAATTTAAAGGAAAATTTAAAACATTTATTAATTATACTTGGAGATTTACCTAGACCTCTACATACACATAATTATATATATCGAGTATACATAGACCCTACGTATAGGAAGGTTACTTATCCTTCTACTTTTATTGAACATTCAAGAAAAAAATACTCAAACATTGTCTCGTCTCATATCATCTAAACGATCATAGAAATTTGGGCATAGCCCTACATCAATGTAAAAAAGCCAGCTATAGGCTTACCCAAATCGTACTCAAATGTAAGTAGAATGAAAATAAGAGTCTTAGCAAAACAAAGCAACTTCATAAGCAAGGTAATGGCATTGCCATCGGAAAGTGAGGATTTACCTACTATGATTATAAGAAAATATCCAAGCCTTCTTCAAGTTGTCTCGAATGAGCCCTCAATTACTGGAACCTACAATGTTTGGGGAATAGGAAGAAAATAGGGTTAATACTCCACTTGTACGAAGTATGAGACCATATGCACATATAAGATCAAAATATGCCAAAAGGGAACATTTAGTTAACACCATGCTATTTTACCCTTTAAAAGTATTATACATAATCAAGTAAGTCATACCAAGTAACAAAACATGCTTACTAACTCAAACAAGTAATATTCATATCATCTTATTTTGATCCATAATCTACTACAACACTATCATCAAGGAATAACATCACAAACATGAATAAGTGTTAATCATATCATAATAAGCAAGACAACTAATCATGAATCCTCATCAAGTCAACAAGCGTAATGACCAAGTAAGTCTTCATAACCTTACTCAATCAAATATCCCCAACAAGAAACCACAACAAATTTCCAACTTTAATAACATAATCCATATGGATGATTATCATCACATAATACCATTTATAGTGTAACATCAATATATTATCATCATATACATTATTATCATATACATACATAATATCAACTCCCTAAAGCGTCCTTCAAGGCCAACTAGTTCAGGGCATAGGTAGAGTCCCATACCCCTATCTAAGCTAAATCAAACCTCTAAAGTCACCGTAGTTAGTTTATAATTCATTACTTCATTTTAGGTTGGGGAACACTTGCCTTAACCGACATTGACCACAAGATCTAAGTGTGGAATCCTGTGTTGTAAAAAACCTTACACCGATGGAAGGTGGTCTACCTTCCAAAGTAAAACCAAATATAAACGTAGCTTTCTAGATGGATCCACTAGCTAGTCTTCCTATGGGGGCAACATAGTTTAAGAATAAAGGGATAGTATATTCCCTTATCATAACACTTTGTAATTTGGGGCTTCCTAACATGGGAATCTATTGGATTAGTATTCCTCTTTGGGAAGTCAACATCTCGTGTAGAACTATAGAGTGAATCTTCCTCTTAGGAAAGTCATCACCTCCCATTGTCAAGTTCACTTGGTTGTAAGTTAAATCCCTTTATTGAAATGTTTTTAAGCCTTTAATTATCAATCGTAACTTAGTTTAGGTTATATTGTCTATCCCTTGTATAATCATCATCATAATCATAGCTAAATAAGAAGTGCATGATTATAAACCTCTCATCACAATTCATATAAGTGAGGTCAGCACATTTGCTTTTCATATCATAATAAGTCACATTATTCATCATCACCATCCTTATAACACATACACCCTAATAAACCTCACAAAATAGTCATGAAATTTCAATTCAACATCGTACTACCCTATCAATCCTAACAAAAGGAATAATCCAATATAACATTATGGCTTAACCATAATTAATCACAATCGGAAATAAAAATAGAGATTATTGGACTTAACAAGTCTTCTTCATAGTTCAATCATTTTGGGCCTTCCCATAAACATTCAATTAAATCCAATTAGGATTTACCCCATCATAATTCAATAATAAACATGATAGCAATACTAGAAGAGTCACTACACAATCATTCAACATTAAATCAAAGTTTAACCAAGATATTTAGGTCAATTGTCATAACCTAGATCACTTGTTAAGAACTAGTATAAATGACTTCAATTCATATTAATTTATTAAAGATTAGTGTAACAACATAATATAATAGTGATTTAACTAATAATCATGTCAATAGAATCAATCACAACCCAATTCCCATTAAGATAAAACCTAGGGTTAAGGGTTTAGGATCATGCTCTTCAATTTAGACTAAACCATCATAAATTACCATAATAAAGTTAAAATAAATGTTAATATATTCATTATATCTTAAATAAACGTTAAACAAGAAATAGCATAACATCAAATTAGTAATTGCATGAAACCCACTTGAAAAACCAACTTTGAGAACTACTTTTAAGGAGCCCTTTTAGGAAAGAAGTTTCAAAGGTGAATTAGATCCCATATCCTAATGTTTCATGAAGATTTTGTGGTTAAATAGTACTCTCCATACCCCATAATCCCCCCCCCCTAGCTTGTCTCCAACGGTGTCTTCCGATAGAGAGAGAAAGAAGAGAGAAGGTAGAGAGTGCATTTTTTGTGATCTGTTTAGACTAATGAGGGTTGGGGTTTTTTATATGGGGGGTGGGGGTAGGGGTGGGTTAAATTAGTTAATTAATATTCTTTTAATCCCTAAATAACCCCTAAACCCCTTAATTATTTTATTTGGACTTAACATAAATTGTTCAGAAAAATAAACCCTCACAGACGGAACCCCGTCGATGGTCCGTTTGTGAGTCGACGGGCACTATGCCTTTCGTGCTGCACAAACGTCGTTGAATTCAGAGAACTTGAATCTTAGGGCCTCCAAAATTTTTGGCGAAGTATTGGACGAAGGTTGGCATCGACGCCCCATCGATCCACACACGAGTTGTTGATGGCCTCATGTGGTTGCACATTGTGCATACGTGCTAAGGTCCTCCTCAAGTTCCCTTGGTTGGTCCTTGGGGAGTCGTAACCGTATTTCTCAACCATTTATCACCTTAAATAAATTTTATACACCCTTCTACAAATTTCAGGAATTTCTGACTCCGAAAAGATAGTCAAATAGGCTAAGGCACGCTAGTACCCTTTAGAACTAGTAACCAAACGTCATGGAAGTTTTTCGACGTTTTGGTTCCTAAACTTCCTAAATGACCAATATTCATCGAAATAGGTCTTAAAATAGTATTTGGACCCCATGGAACCAATATTAGTCTTAAAGACTCATGTTGGATTTTTGAAATGTTACATATCACTAATGCATATAATGCATATGATTAATGAATAAAAAACATATGTTATCTAGGGGTATTATTTTTTAAGTATTTCTCAAATGTATGCACACACATATGAAATTATAAATGAAGAGTTATGTGAGAGGACATTATCACATAATATAGGTTCTATGACGGAAATACACTTCTCATCCTTAAAACCTTTGAACTATGACGTGTGAGGGAGCAAGTCCCTAAGGCCTAATCTTATGAACTAAATGATTAATAAATTCTTAAATATACTAATAAGGGAGTTTAAGCTTAGCACCAAGAGGATATGGTCAATGAGAAAAAGACCCTCCCGTCAATTCAAGACGCCGGGTCATCCTAATGATATTCATGAGTTGGGACTCTACCACAAGTGCAATAGGTCGGGTTCTTAAAAGCAAACTCACTATTCCTTAACTACGTTCCCCCATAGGATATAGATAGTGAATCCATAAAATACCTAGTTTATAGGTTCTACCTTGGCAAGTGGAACACCTTTTTTCTGTGTGGGGCGTTATAACAACGAATGCTCACATGGTGTCTGTCGTTATGGATAAGCATCCCGAAGGTTAAGTAACTGACTAAGATAATATTATGAATAATAGTCTTGATTCATTGAAAGACTACTTAGTATTGGTAGGAAAATAGACCCTATATATACATTGTACAAGTTGACCCTAAAGGAAGTCATGATGTGTTTACTTATATCAAGACACGAATTATGAGTAAACATATGAATTGCACTAATGGCTTCTAAATGGGTTTCTTTGTATATGTGGAGGTATGAGACTCCATGTATACATTGCACAAGTAAGCTTGTGAAGGGTTATGAGGGTTGTTTACCTATGATATGAACTAATGACTTATGACTAACATGAAATGAAAGAACCAATCCTTATGTAACCATTAATGATGTAAGTTGGTCTTTTGTCTATGGTTAAATGCATGTGTGGTATGTTATTGAATATTATGTTCCTAAGTCTAGGGTGATTTATTATAATCACTTTGTAGGAGTAGTAGTATCGGATGCTACTTGTACATTGCACTAGTGACAATGGGAGGTTGTCGTTGGTGATGGTATTTATGTGTAAGTTATACCTTAATGAATGATCCCTAAATGTGACGAAATGTCTTTAAGTATTGTTATAAGTAATATCCATGCCAATATGAAGAATGTGACTTGTATTGTTTTTATTGTATCAATGTTCATGAAGTTTTACTGTAAAGTCATGATGCATGACTTGTATCTACATGTCCTCTTTAACTGTTGTTTTTCCATGGTTATCATACTTAGTGTATTCTTATACTAATGCAATTATTTTTAATCTTTTTATATAATGTGTAAGTGGCAATGGCAAGAGAATGTTTCAAAGAAGGATGATCTTAGATAGATGTTTCCCGAGTTCAAGAGAAGGGACCTTTAAATTCAGGGATTTCCTTTGTCATGTTCTTATTTAAATTATGCTATTGTCTAGATTATTGTAAGATCCCTAAAATGACTTAGGTTAATTAGAGACTACATGGTTTTAATAATGGTATAAGGTCCTAAAGTGGTCTTTAATATGGTAGTGAGGCAGTGTCTAAGAGTTTAGATGCATTCAAAGTCAAACGTCAAGGGACGACTAAGACGTTCGACGACTAAGTCACCTATGTGTATCATATGTAGTTTGATGTGTTTATCTATTCTTCATGAGGTTAAAAGGTCCTTAAATGAGTTATCATAGTGTAAATAGGAATTGTGTCAGGTTATATGAAGTTTGGAGGGCAAACATCGAAGAACATCCATGACGTTTGAAAGGTTTGCCTTTAAATGACATTGTATGTCTAAGCATATTTCATTGAATTTTACATGTTAGTTTTGGGTGAAATTCATGTGAGATATTCTAAAATCATATAAGATAATGTTTGGGTTTCCGGGAACACATCCTCAAGGACCATCCAAGGGTCCTTGAGGGATGAGCAAAGTTGGTGTAGAAGACATCCCCAAACGATGGAGGCAAACGATGGCTAGTGGCCATGTCGACGCCCCTCGATGGGTGCCGTTGGTGGATACTTCGTCATGGAATATGAGATACAAAAGACAAGCCTCAGTCCTAGATCATGGACCAGCAGGACGGTGTGTTGGTCAAAGCATGATCTGTCGATGGTAATCCGTCTATGAGGACTGTCCCTTCGTGCATTCATTGTAAGTTGCAAGGGTGAAAATGTGAGTCCTCCCACGTCTAAATAAGAATTTTTGAAATTAATTAAGGGTATTTTGGGTATTTTAAATATGTTTATAAACCTAAAATACATAGAATATTTCATTCTTCAAAATCTAAACCCAAATTCCCTTTGAAATTCCAAATAACTCCATTGGAGCAAAAACTCAAGGAAGGGCTTGAATAGGAGAATTCGGTGGAGATTATTCATCAAATGAAGAATTATCTTCATTGAGGTATGGTTTTTGATTCTTGAAACTCTATTTATCAATGAGCCCAACTCTCAAAGCTATTTTCTAAAGTTTTAAAAGAGGAATTGTCCAATTTCATGATCTATCTATGGGATCCTGCATAAAAAGTTTTTAGGTATTGAATGCTGATTAAATTGTTATAATTTGATGAGTTTAACTCAATTAACCTATGAACTCATGAATTTGATGAACCCTAGTTTATAACAAAGTTATAAGTTACTTGATATTGATCTAGTGTTTATGAATTCTAGTGTATGTTTTCTATGGGCCATTAATTTTTGTAATAATTATAATAAATTGATATCTAGGTTATATTAGATTGATTAATATGTAGTTAATTGACTTAGTTTCATTATGTATTGTTATAATTTCATTAAATTATTGTTCATGGCCATGGGTAAGAGCCTTATGATATCGAGTTGGATGATTTGACATTGGATTGAAGTATTGAGGATGGAATGGTGGTACTCTGACCTATTTATATTATTTTATGTTAATTAGTCTTTAATTATGTTGTGATTAGTATTCTCTACTTATGGTGGCGGTGTAATATGCTTTACTTGAAATTGATGTCGCCTTGTTCGCGTCATTTTAAGTAATATGATGATCATGGCCTTGTCGACAACTACTTGAAGTAATGTGTTTATTTGATTATGTGAAGTATGATAATATCTCCCTACATGTTAAACAATGTGAAATAATATTTGTTCTTCTATTGATGTTATTTAGGTGTAGACTGTTAATGTGGCTTTATGTGTATAGTCTTAGGTTTGTGTATGGTTATACCTACATGACTATATGAGTATATGATGGTAATATTTATGATGATGTTATAGTGTATAGGATTACTTAAAAATGATATGGTTATGTCTATGTCCTTCTAGAAGGACATGCAATATGTGTTAAAGTAAAATATGTTGTGTCTTGTCGTGGTTGACTTGTGTCCATTACTTGTTTCATGTATGACAGTTAAAATGTGATATATTGACTTAGGATACTAAAGTCTTTTAGAGTTGTAAGTATGAATGACGTGAGACCTTAAATAATGTTAAGAGGTTCCTTTATGTGAAACCTTTAAAATAGTGGTAAGGTTATGAATGTTAAAGTTGAAAGTCGTAATGGTATCCTTCAAAAAAGGAAATGATAGACTTAAGGTTGATTGGCTGGAACGACATCATATATACCTTAGAAAAGTCATTATGAAATTCTTTTCTCTATTGTAAGGTAGACCTAGTGGACGTTTCCTTTGGTAGGGTAAATGTGATTGGGTTATGAACTTGATATGGAACCCCTTTATATGGACCTTTAATGTAAATTATTCTATCAGAAGAAAGACTAGCACCGAGTAAGTATGGTAAGGGAAGTAGTTCTAGTTGAAGAACGAGACTAGTTACAAAGACTCCCTTCATATTCCTTAACCATGTGCCTACATAGGATGTGTCTAAGTTCTACCATTGGCAAGTAGAACACCCTAATCGGAGTAGGTTAGAACTTCGGATTCCATGCTTTGATATCATGTTCTATGTTGGTTATTGCCTATTCTCATCATATGAAATACCTAATAGCACTAGATAAGTTCTATGAGGTTTAGGTGGTGGTATGACACACTATCTAGAAATTGCACAATAGGGTTTCAAAGTGTTAGTTGAAGTTCCTAAGTTTTCTTAAAAAACCATTATTTGAATGTCCTTTATATGATGAATTTCTCTTAAATTTATTAATCAATTTAATGACATATGTTAATAAACTATGTTAAAGGAATAAGTACCTATCTATAGTAGTTAAGCATTGTCTAATTAAGGTGTGAAGGCGGCATAAGAATGGTCACTTTGTATCTTACCTAGATGAGTCTTAAAAATGACTCTAATAGGGAAAATGGTTGATTATGTAGAAATGATCTAAACTTAGGTAGTCTTAAGGATTATATAGGTAGTCATGAAGAGGTCAACCATGGACATCATATTCTTGATTTACTTGAGTAAGTGTTTTGATAGCCTTTGGTAAGAGAATTTAATATTATCTATATAATGATGTGTTAAGTGAGAATGATTCTATCATAGATAGTCTATAGGATCTCTTAAGTGTGTGTGTAAGGGATAGTATGGGAGGTCGCTTCACAACTCACTCAAGTGAGACTTCACCTTTGGTAGAGAAAATCTTATATTCATGTGTTTGATGTCTTTTAAGTGAGTATATGTCTTATTATAAGTAGTCTCGTGGGTCATTTAAGCATGCTTGAAGAGGTTTTATGGGCGGTCTCTTTTTTTGTTGCATAAGGGAGCCTTAGGATAGCTTTTTGTAAGAAGACTACATGCTAGGAAGTCTTCAAAAGAATAAGAAAGCACTTTACCGTAACTGTCACGCAATTCATTTTACAGGGTATATAGCTCACTGTAAGGTTACTCTTAAAAAAACTTTAAATTGATTAAATGTTATATTCTGTGTTTCTAAGTTAATAAATGTTATTCTTATGATCATGATATGACATTTAAATGAAAAGATGTATATTTCAAATAAATGTTCATTTTCATGATATTCAAGCATTATGATATTCTTCGTACATGTGGGTGTACTAATCCATGGTTATCTATACTATTGTTGTTGGCAGGTGAGGAGTATTTGGGAATTAAGACTTTGATCATATCATCATTCAAGTGAAGTTGAAGTATGTCCTCAATTCACTCGAGGGCATATATAGATGTATTTTATGTCTTCCATTTAAAAGTATTGTAATAGAGTAAGTATTTCTATATAAGTATTGTGTATGGTCCGTGTCCCAAAAGTGTTCTCGTGCTTTATGTCTGATGAGATAGAGAATTAGTGTTTCCTATGACTTTGTATGAAAGAGTTTTTAAACACTATGATATGTTTTGTGAAAAGTTTTAATTCTACACTACTTTTCATCATGTATATGCCATGAATGATATGTAAGGGCTTGTACAAGACTTCCGCGAGGTCAAGTAAGCCTGTTGAAATCCAATATTTGACCCTAACTTCTAGGGTGTGGTTTCCGGAAGTGAAAAAATTGTTATTAGAGCATAGGATATGAAATTAGTCTTAGTAATCAAAAAGTCTCATCAATTCACGACTAGTAGTGTCTTGACCATCTATGTGAATCTCGACACATCTATGGGTAAGAGGCTATAGGATGATAGGGATTCCCTTCTTTTCTACTCATTTGTCCTGCCGTAGAGTGAAAGTTATGAGTACTCTTTTCTTATGGTTTTTATTGTGTTTCTACGACGATGAATATTAGGAAAACATCATCCAAGAGAGTTGAGGAGAATGATGTTCAAGAGGAGATTCCTCCTTAAGTTGAGAAAGTTGAGCAAGTTCCTCAAGTTCCTCAACGTGACCAGGTCCCTATTGTAGGTGGAAGTAATGATGTTCATGTGGTTCCCTCGGAGTTAAGTAATAGTGATATTAGAGAGGCTTTGCTTGCTTTAGCTCAGCCATGACTATTAAAGTGAATTTGATTATAGTGCCTAGGGTGAATGATCTGAAGAGCACTTTGACGTTTAGGTTAAGAGACTTTTTGAGGATGAATCATCCTATCTATCTTGTCTCTATGGTGGGAGAGGATCCCCAAGATTTCCTAGACTGAGTGTACAAGAAGTTGAGTGCTATGGGAGTTACATGTAGTAGTGAGAAGGTGGAGCTAGCTTCATATCAATTGAGGGAGGTTGCTCAAGTATGGTACACTCAATGAAAGGAAAATAGGCCAGTGGAGTCAGTTCTTATTGAGTGGGAAGATTTTAAGGAAGCTTTTCTTCGGAAGTACTTTTACCCTAAGAGGAAGGAAGTTAAGGTAGATTAGTTTATCAATCTCAAGCAAGGCAATATGAGCATTGAGGAATACTCTTCAAAGTTCTCAATATTATTTACATATGCCCCATCCCTTGTGTCTAATCTGAGGGATGAGATGAATCATTTTCTGATGGGTGTCGCCGATCTAGTGAGGGTGGAATGTCGTACTGCCATGCTACATGATGATATGACTCTAGCTAGACTCATGGTGTATGCCCAATCAATTGAAGAGTCTAACCATAAGAGGATGTCTAGAAACATGAAAAGAAGTGGTTCAAGTGATTAAGGTCAACCTAGGTTTAAGAAGAGGGATCAAGGTCAAGAAGAACTTAGGAGTGCTATGGTGAAATTGGAGAAAGGAGGTGCTTCTCAAAATGTCAAGCCTACATGTGTCACTTGTGGAAAGAGGCATTATGGCTAGTGCATGTGGGGTACCGGGAGTTGCTATGGTTGTGGTAAAGAAGGACAAGTGAGAGATTGTCCTAACATTGCTTCTAGCGGAAGAGAGGGTAAGAAAGCTGCTTCTAATATTCCAAAGGAGGATCTTCCAAAGGAAAAGGCTCGTTTCTATGCACTCCGTACTAGAGAAAAGAAGTTGGATGTGATGAAGATGAGGGTAAGTCCTTTTATTTCCTTTCAGTGACATGAGATCCTTCTAAGTGGAGGAGTATGGTTCGTTGATGGAATAGAAAGTCATAGAAGCATGTTGCATGTTGCTTGGTGTTTAGGATTTTTGTAGACTAATTCATTCGATGATATAAAATTGTTTTAATGTGGTTAGAACTGATGTATATCAGCAGGATATTGAATATAAAATGAGTTTTTACTATTTGGAATGAAGCATGTGAGTTTTATAACATGATGAGTTATAGAATATAATCTATTTGTTTATTGTGTTGTGATTCTCTTGATTATGTGAAATTGATGTCTTCTTAGATGTTTGAATTATATGAGATTTTATATGGTATAGTCATGAGGTGTTAGTTGAATCTCTATTCTTGGGAATGTTCAGAGAGTGGAAAGTATCATTCGAGGACGAATATTGTCCAAGTGGGGGAGAATGTAAGATCGCGAAAATGATATAGGTCAACTAGAGCCTAACTTGGTTGTCATAACGGTATAAGGTACTAAAGTGGTCTAAAATATTATATTGAGGCAGTGTCTAAGACTTTAGGTGCATTTGAAGTCAAACGTCAATGGATGACTAAGACGTTCGACGACTAAGTCACCTATGTATCTAATATATAGTTTTATGTGTTTATGTGTGATTCATGTGGTTATAAGGTTATTAAATGAGTTATCATAGAGCATGTAGGTAGTGTGTCAAGTTTTGTGAAATTTGGAGGTCAAACGTCCAAGAACGCCCATGACGTTCGAACGGTTTGCATTAAAACGACCTTGTGTATCTAAGCATGTTTTGTCGAGTTTTACGTGTTTGTTTTGGGTGAAATTCATGTGATAGATGCTAAAATCATATACTAGCATTTTTGGGTTGGAAACGTCCGGGAAAACATCCCTAATGACCATACAAGGGTCCTTGAGGAAGAATCAAAGTTGTGTTCAAGACTGGGCAAGACGTCCCCAAATAACGGAGGGAAACGACGGCTCGTGGGCCTTTTGACTCCCTGTTAATGGGTGAAGTTGGTGTATACTTAGTATTGGCAGAGGATAGACCAAATACAAGAATTAGTCCTATACCACGGACCAGCAGGACGGTCCGTTGGTGAAAGAACGAGCTGTTGGTGGTCCTCCGTGTGTGAGGACTGTCCCTGCGTGCAGTCACTATAAGTTGCAAGGGTGAAAGTGTAAATTCAGCACACCTCTAAACAAGAAAATTCTCGGTTACTTAAGGGTATTTTGGGTATTTTAAATATGTTTATAAGCCTAAAACACTTCAAAGATTTAATTTTTCAAAATCAAAACCCAAATTCCCATAGAAATTCCCTAGAACTCCATTGGAGCATAAAATCAAGAAAGGGCTTGGATTAGAGAATTCAGTAGAGATTCTTCATCAAATGGAAGAATTAGATTCATTGAGGTATGTTTTTTGATCCTTGAAATTCTATTCATCAAGGAGCCCAACTTTCAAAGATGTTTTCTGGAGTTTTCAAAGAGGAATTGTCCAATTTCATGATCTATCCATGGGTTCTTGCATTTAAGGTTTTTAAGCATTGAATGTTGAATAAATTGTTATTAATGTTATTATTATAACTCAATTAACCTATGAACCCATGAATTTGAGGAACCCTAGTTTTTGACTAAAGTAATGGGTTACTTGATATGAATCTAATGTATATGAATTCTAGTGTAGTTTTCTATGGGCTATTAATTGATGTAATAATTATAAGTAAATTGATATCTAGGTTGTATTATATTTATGATTATGTAGTGAATTGACTTAGTTTTATTGAGTATTGTTATAATTGCGTTGAATAATTGGTCATGGCTATGGCTAAGGGCCTTATGATATCAAATTGAATTATTTGGCATTAAATTGAGGTATTGAGGATGGAGTGGTGGTACGCTACCCTATTTCCTTTATCTTATGTTAATTAGACTTCAATAATTTCGTGATTGGTATGATCCACTAATGGTGGCGGTGTTATGTGCTTTACTTGCAATTGATGTGTCCTAGTCAACGTTATTTTAATTAATATGATGATCATGGCCTTGTCGGCAAATACTTGAAGTAAGATGACTATTTGTTCAGTTGTTTATGCGAAGTATTATAATATCTACCTACATGTTAAGAAATGTGAAAGAATATGTGTTCTTCTATTGATTTTAATTAGGTGGTCATGTTAGACTGTGAATTTGGCTTTATGTGTATAGTCGTAGGTTGGTGTATGGTTATCCCTACATGACTTTATGATTATATAAAGGTAATATTGATGATGATATGATAGTGTATAGTATTACTTAAAAAGTATATGGTTATGTCTATGTGTTTCTAGAAGGACATGCAATATGTGTTAAAGTGAAATATTTTGTGTCTTGTCGTGGTTGACTTGTGTCCCTTACTTGTTTCATGTATGAAAGTAAATATGTGATATCTTGACATAGGATACTAAAGCCTATTAGTGTGGTAAGTATGAATTACGTGAGACTTTAAATGATGTTAAGAGGGTCCTTTATGTGAAACCTTGAAAATAGTGGTAAGGTTATGAATGTTGAAGTTGAAAGTCGAAATGGTTTTCTTCAAAAAAAGAAATCATAGACTTAAGGTTGATTGGCAGGATTGGCATCATAAGAAACCATTGGAAACTCATTATGAGCTTTTTGTGTCCATTGTAAGGTATCCCCAGTGGACCTTTCCTTTGGTAGGGTAAATGTCATTGGGTTATGAACTTGATATGGAACCCTTTATATGAACCTTTGATGTAAATTACTCTATGAGAACAAATACTAGTACCGAGTGAGTATGGTAAGGGAAGTAGTGCTAGTTAATGAATGAGAATAGAATATAAAGCACGCCCTTCATGTTCCTTAACCATGTGCCTACATGGGATGTGTCTAAGTTCTACCATTTGCAAGTAGAACACCCTCATCGGAGTTGGTTAGAACTTCTGATTCCATGCTTTGATATCATGGTCTATGTCGGTTATTTCCAATTCTCATCATATGGAATACCTAGTAGCATTATAAAAGTTCTATGAGGTTTAGGTGGTGGTATGGGACGCTATCTAGACATTGCACAATACGCTTTGAAAGTGTTAGTTGGAGTTCCTAGGTCTTGTTCGAGACCATTATTTGGATATCCTTTATATGATGAATGTCTCCTAAATGAATTAATGAATATAATGACTTAAGTAAAAAAAGTATATTAAACGAATAAGTACCTACATATAGTAGTTAAAGGTTATCTAGTTAATGTTTGAAGGGTATATAGGAATGGTCACTTCGTATTTTACCTATATAATTCTTAAGAATGACTCTAGTTAGGGAAAATGGTATATTATGTACACATAATATAAAAATAGGTAGTCATAAGGATTATTTAGGTAGTTTTGAAGAGGTCAATCATGGACATTATCTTCTTGATTTACTTAAGTAAGTCTTCTAATATCCTTTGGTGAGAGAATGTCATATTATCTATATGTTGACTTGTTAAGTGAGAATAATTCCATCATAAGTAGTCTACAGGATCTCTTAAGTGTGTTTAAGGTATTGTATATGTGGTCTCTTCAAAATTCTCTCAAGTGAGACTTAGAATCACCTTTGGTGGAGGAAATCTTATGTTCATGTGTTTGATGTCTTGTAAGTATGTATGTGTCTTATTATATGTAGTGTTGAGGGTCAATTAGGCCTGCTTGGGGAGGTTGTATGAGTGGTCTCTCTTTGTGTTGCTTTAGTGAGTCTTAGGATAGATTTTAGTGAGAAGACTACAGTCTTGGAAGCGTTAAAAACAATAAGAAAGCACTTCAGTATAACAGTGAAGCACTTCACTGTACAGTGAAAATAACTCACTATAAGTTACTCTTCAAAATGATTTAAATTGATTAAATGTTATATTATGTGTTTCTAAGTTGATAAATGTTATTCTTATGATTACTATATGATTTTTAAATGAAAAGATGCGTATTTCTAATAAATGTCCATTTTCATGATTTTCATGCATTATGCCTTACTTAGTAATGTGGTTGTACTAATCCATGCTTTTAAGACTTGGATCGTAGATCATTCAAGTGAAGTTGAATTTTGTCCTCAATTGACTCGAGGGCATATATAGATGTCTTTTATGTCTTATATTTCAACGTATTGTAACATACTAAGTATTTCTATGTTAATATTGTGTATGGGCCGTGTCCCAAAAGTGTTCTCCTGTCTTATGCTTGATTAGATTGAGACTTGGTATTTCCTATGACATTATATGAAGTAGTTCTTAAAGACGATGAAATGTTTTGTGAATAGTTTTAATTCTGCACTCTTTTTATTATGTATATGCGATGAATGAAATGTAAGGGCTTATACAAGACCACCTAGTGGTCAAGTACACTTGTTGCAATCTTAGATTTGACCCTAACTTCTAGAGTGTGGTTTTGGGATGTGACAATCATATTTTACATTGTTAAAAGCCCTGTCCCTAATCTATTATGATGTTTTTGAGTCTACATGGCAAAAGAGACTTAGTGTCTAGACGATGTACTTATGACTTCATCTATCTATCTATCTATCTATCTATCTATCTATCTATCTATCTATCTATCTATCTATCTATCTATCTATCTATCTATCTATCTATCTATATATATATATATCTATATATATATATATATATATGAAATTATTGTCACGACCCAAAACCGAGCCGCGACTGGCACCCACATTTACCCTCCTATGTGAGCTCTATCTATCTATCTATCTATCTATCTATCTATCTATCTATCTATCTATCTATCTATCTATCTATCTATCTATCTATCTATCTATCTATCTATCTATCTATCTATCTATCTATCTATCTATCTATCTATCTATCTATCTATCTATCTATCTATCTATCTATCTATCTATCTATCTATCTATCTATCTATCTATCTATCTATCTATCTATCTATCTATCTATCTATCTATCTATCTATCTATCTATCTATCTATCTATCTATCTATCTATCTATCTATCTATCTATCTATCTATCTATCTATCTATCTATCTATCTATCTATCTATCTATCTATCTATCTATCTATCTATCTATCTATCTA
>NC_028640.1:34032713-34069174 GCF_001406875.1 Solanum pennellii
CCCAAATTTCAGAAGTCTAAGTCTTTTGGAACGAGACACCCTCGACGGCCCGTCGTGTCCATGACGGCCCGTCGTGGGTTCCGTCGACTCACACAGTTTTTCCAGAAATAAAATCTGCTGCTCAAAACGACTAAACAGGTCGTTACAATTATATTCAAGAATATTATGTGTTATGAAATCTTTTAAATTTTCCGCTATTTTATGTTTATGCGATGAATGAATACCAATAGACTTTTATGAGACCCCTTGGAGGTGAAGTACGCCGATAACGTCAGGGGGGTTGTCCCCCGTCGGTACAAGGGACACATGTAACATCTAGTTCGCTCGGTGCTCAGACAAAGTCCCTTTTTGAAATGTCTTTAAGTCGATCTTAATAATCAGTCTTAATATAGGCCATAGGAGACAAAGCCCTTGTATTATCTTTTCATTCTCTCATTAGGGTATATGATGAGAATTTTCTTTCATCTCAAACCATCATTTGTGACATCATTACATCATAATCATATCATAATAAGGCACACAAGAGAATCAAATTCAAACTTGCATGATCATACCCCTATCAAGATCTCACAATTCATTATACTCATAAGATAACATCATAATCATCATATCATCATCTTCTTAGTCTATTAACAAAATCATACTTCAATTGACAATCATCATCAAGAATAAACCATCATTATTGAAGTATAGCACTCATAGTAAAGAATGTCTTATCAAATAGCTTCCAAAGTCTCCTTCAAAGTAATTCCTTCAATTCACCACAATTATCAAAATATCCACTCATAAGTATCATAATATAGTGAATTTAACAATAACATAATCACTAGAAACAACCCTAGTAATCTACAAGTCCAATTCATAGCTAGGGTTAGGCAAAAGGGTTCAATAAAGAAAAATCTCATGGAAACTGGGTGAAAGACTATGAAATACAACAATAAACAATAAAAAAATCATAATTTATCGATAATAACCAACAAAATATCATTAGAAATAAATTTGAAAGACAAGTTACGAAATTGGATGAAAACCCATATTTTGAAGAAAATAGAAATCAAATCTTTGAAGAGCCTCTTGAGGGAAAGGGTTCCCAAGTGTCAATAACTTCAATACCTTAAGATTTCCTTGAGAATTTAGAAAAATTAAACTTGAATCTTTGATACCTAGAGAAGCTTGGAACCTTGGTCTTCAATAGGATTAGTCCTTATATAGACCCTCAATTAACTTTATTAGCCATCTTTTAACCCTTAATTAATTAACTAACCAACTAACTAACTAACCACGTAATTAGAATTTTAGGCAGTTGAATTTAGGGTCCAAACGATGAGGGCACGACTACGGCCCGTAGACCAATTGACGAATCCATACTCACAAGCGTTGTTTGCAACAGAGACTGGATTTTTGGGCTATTTTTGAGAATGGCAAAGTAGGGACATACAACCACCATCAATGGGATGTTGACCCATTGACGGATTTTCGTTTGGTCCACGGTTTAGCCACTTTCAACTTGACTGTTTTAGGTCAAATGTAAGGTTCCTCTCCAAGGACCCTTATGGTGGTCCTTGGGGAGTCGTAGTCAGACATTTTAACCCTAAACATACTATAGTAAATTTTTAGCAACTTTTAGCAAATTTCACTAAACATTGACTTTTAAAACCCCTTGAAACATGCCAAGGCGGAGTAGCATCAATGCACTAGTCTTCGGGCGTCTTGGTCATGGTAACGACCCGAGGGTATACCGTAGAAGAAATGTCATCCTCAAGTCTCCTCACAGCATATGAGAACTATAAAATTCCCAAACAACCCACTAGTATCAATTATTGCACAATGTACTAAAAATAAGTAAGTATTTAAAATTTTCGTCAGACACAAAGAATACTTTCATTAAAACAAAAGAGGAAGACTTCTTTATAAAATCTATCTGTACAATGTCTATTTAAACCAACAGATACTTTGAATGAAAAACATTGGGACTACGCCCATACAAAATCTAAAATAAAGACTAAAAACATAAAAGGAACATGTGGTTCTTGTTCTTGAATATATGAGGATTCACCACTACGTCATTAACCCTTAGAAACCTATCCATCATCCATGGCATATCAAGACTTCCAATTCACTACACTTTAGTCAATAAAGTAAAAGAAGGGTTATCACATTGACTTCACTATGTATGAAAGCCATGCAAAAACTATGAAGGGTTATCACATTGACTTCACTATGTATGAAAGCCATGCAAAAAATTATGTGTTGTATTTAATGGTTGTTAGCTGCTAGTTGAGTCTCTAATCTTGGAAGTGTTCGGAGAGTGACAAGTTTTATTCGAGGACAAAGGTTGTCCAAGTGGGGGAGATTGTAAGACCCCGAAGATGGCTTAGGTTAAGTAGAGCCTAAAATGTTGGTATTGATGTTCTAAGTTCCTAAATATTTCTAATATATTGCATAAAGTCAGCATCTACAGTATTAGGTGTGCTGGAAGTCAAACGTCAAGGGACGTCTAAGAAGTTTGAAGAGTAAGTCACCTAAATGTCTAAAAAGTAGTTCTTTGTGGTTATGTGTGTTTCGTGGTGTTTTAAGGTTCTTATTAGAGTTAATATATCATTTATAGGAAATTGTTAAAGTTTCGTGAAGTTTCAAGGTCAAACGACAAATAACGTCCAAGGTGTTCGAAAGATATGCATTGAGTCGACCTTGTATGTCTAGGCAATTTCGTCAAGTATTACGTGTTAGTTTTGGATTAAATTCATGTAATAGGTGTTAAACTCATATAATATTGTATTTGGGTCGGAAACGTCCGGGAAATTTTCCCCAAGGACTACCAAAGGGTCCTTGAGGAAGGACCCAAAAAACAGCGAGCAGGCTGTCCCAGGCAGACCATGGCGACGGAGCAGTCAACGGCCATTCGTTCTATGACGCCCCGTCAAAGGTTCCCTTCGTGAGGGACATAACTATGGGAGATAAAAGGATGCGTGTCCAGCCACTTTAGCTAACAACGGCGGGTTGTGACGCCCCATCGTGGTTGTGACTGTCCATCAAGGGTAGGCGTCGCATGACCTGTTCCTGCGCAGGTGCGGCTGTCCACTTATGGGTAAATTGGTAAATTCACCCCACTCTAAATTAAGTCGTGGACGGTTTATTAAGGGTCTTTTGGGTATTTTAATTAAGTATATAAAGGTTAATCACATGGAAGACTTCATTCTTCAAAATCATAAACCCAAAACTCTTAGAAAATATCCCAAAACCTCCATTGAAGTCAAACTTGAAGAGGCAGCTTGGTGAGGGGTTTTTGTGTCGAAATTCTTCATAAAAGTGAATAATTATCACCCTTGAGGTATGGCTTTTGATCTTTGAAACTCTTTTCATCAAATAGACCAATTCTCAACATGTTTTTCAAAGTTCTCTAAAGTGAATTGTCCTATTTCATGATTCTACCATTGGTTCTTGCATAAATTATTTCTAAACATTGAATTATGATCTAATTGATATTGTATTGCTGATTTCAATCTAAATTACGTATGAACCCATGTAAATTGACGAATCCATGTTTTTGACTATAATGTGGGTTAACTGATATTAAACTAATGTTGATGAATTGTTATGAAGTTTATTATGGGCTTTCTAATTATATAAGAATTATATTCAATCGTTATATAATTGATCCTACATTCTTAACCCTAGATTCATTTGATAGATATTTCATTGGATTTTATCATTATAGCTTGAATTATTAGTTATGGCCTTGAGTAAGGGCCTTGTTATGTTGAATTTGACGATTTAGCATTGAATTGAAGTGTGAATAAGGGAATGAATGTATGCTGCCCGGATTTATTTTATTTTATATTAATTATACTTTGATTCTATTATGATTGGAATGGTCCACATATGGTGGCAGTGTTATGTGTTTTACTTGCAATTGACGTGGCCTTGTCGGCATTACTTTGTGCAATTTTATGAGCATGACCTTATTGGCAACTACTTGAAGTTATATGTCTATTTGTATAGTTTGATTATATTAAGCATGACATTATCTATCTACGTGTGAAGTTATATAGTCATATATGTATCTTTATAGTTATGTTGCCTTAAGCGATCATGTTAGACTATGACTTTGACATTATGATTATAGTGTTAGGTTAAGTCTTGGTTATTCCTATTTGACATTATGATTCTATGTGGAGTATATTAATGATTGTATGATTATATTTATGATGACTTGAAGATGTTAGGTTGTTTTAGAGGTGTTTCTATAATAACTTGTATTATGAGTTAAAAGTGAAGTATGTGATGTCTCGTTTTGATTAATTTGTATATCTTGATGATTTATATATGATTATAAATATGTGATGTCTTGATTTAGGGTGTTAGAACTGTTATACTTGAATGTAAGAATGACATGTGACTTTAAATGATGATTTTGGAGTCTATTTTGTGAAAACCTTGACTTAAGGGTAAGGTTGAGATTGATTGAAGTGTAAGCCATAATCGTATCCTTCAATGTAAAGGAATGATGGACTTAAGGTTAGTTAGCTGGAACGACATCGCATTAATCCTTATGACAGTCATCATGAGATTCTTGTCGCCATTGTTAGGTAGCCCTTGTGGCCTTCCTTTGTAGGGTAAATGTCATTGGGTTATGAATTTGTTATGGAACCCTTTTATGGGAACCTAATGTATGAATTACTCAATGTGAACGAAGTCTAGAATCGAGTGAGTATGGTAAGAGAAGTAGGTATAATTAAGTATGAGACTAGAATACAAAGAAGCCTTTCATACTCCTTAACCATGTGCCGACATGGGATGTGTCCATGTTCTACCTTCGGCAAAAAGAACAACCTCATCGGAGTAGGATAGAACTCCGGATACAATGTGTTGCTATCATGTTCTATGTCAATTATTACCTATTTTCATCATATGGAGTACCTATTATCATTTGAGGTGTTTATGGAGTTTAGGTGGTGGTATGGGATGCCATTTAGACATTGCACACAAGACTACGAAGGTGTTATGTGGAGTTTCTAGGTCTTATCCAAGACCATTATTTGAATGTCCTTTATGTGATGTATGAGTCTTAATGATCTAATGAACTAATGACTTATGTTAAGGAGTATGTAAATAAATGAGTATCTAATCTAATGTGACATAAGGATTCCTTAGCTCCGGTGTGAAGAAGGCATAAGGGATTATCACTTCAAGTCTTATCTTTGGAATTCTTAAGGGTGACTCTAGTTAGGGAAGTGGATGCATTTTTTGGATATGATCTAAGCCTTAGGTAGTTGTAAGGACTATTTAGGTAATCTCGAAGAGGTCGCTATGGACGTTATCTTCATGATTTACTTAAGTAGGTCTTTTGATAACCTTTCGGAAGAGAATGCCATATCATCTATGTGTTGGTGCTTTATGTGAGAATGATTCTATCTTGGGAAGTCTATAGGATCTCTTAAGTGTATGTGTAAGGGATTTTATGGGCGGTCTCTTCACAACTCACTCATGTGAGACTTAGCGTTTACCATTGGTAGAAGAATCTTACCTTGATATTTATGATTGCTTTGTAAGTATGTATGTGTCATTATAGGTAATCTTAAGGGTCGTTTAGGGACATCTGGAGAGGGTGTATAGGCGGTCTTTTTTTGTGTGACTTGACTGAATCTTAGGATGACTTTAAGTGAGGAAGATACATGCTAGAAGTATCTTATGTGTTTCTAAATTGACTTATGATGTTATTACGATTAAAATATGTTTTTAAATATTAAAAGATGCACATTTCCAATAAAGTCCGTTTTCCTGATTTTTATGCATATAGCTTTACTTAGTAGATGTGGTTGTACATAATTTATATTTCTAACTATATAGTTCTTCGTAGGTTAGGAGCTTTGAGAAGTGAAGACTTGGACTTAGAAGATCGATCAAGAAAAGTTGAAGTATGTACTAACTTTACCCGAGGGTATATATGTCTTTTATGTTTTTATTCAAAGTATTATAATAGATTACGTATTTCTATATTCATATTTTGAAGTATGAACCGTCTCCCAAGTATTTTTGTGTCTTAAGATGATGAGATTGAGACTTAGTATTTCTTGTTACTTTTATATGAAAGAGATTTTGAAGACTATATTATGTATTTTGAAAAGTTTTAATTCCGCACTACTTTTCACTATGTATATGCAATGAATCATATGAAAGGGCTTTTCTAAGAACTCTATGAGTTAATGATGCAAGAACTCTATGAGTTAATGATGCCAATCACAATCCAAGATTGTACTCTAACTTCTAGGGTTTGGTTTTTGGTTGTGACAAAGCTTCGTATCAGAGCATAGGTTGGTTAAAGTAGTATTAGGAATCAAGAAGTCTCATCAAGTCACGTCTAGTAGAGTCTTGACTATTTTTGTGAGTCACGACACATATATGGACGAGAGGCTATAGGACGATAGAGTTTCCCTTCGTTTCTACTCCTAGATCATGCGGTAGAGTAAATGTTATGATGAATCTTCAAATCATCATCTTCAAACCACGACTCCGATCACGGTTTCCAGTTGACTTTATCTCAGGTGACAGGGGCAGGAGAACACTTCACAAAATGCGCTTATCCTTCTTATGAGTTTCCTTGTGTTTTATAGTAGATGAATACTAGAAGGATTGGCGCTAGAAGGTTGAAAGATGAGAGGGTGAATGCTGAGGTTCCCCCTTAAGTTTAACAAGTCGAGTAAGTTCCTCAAGGTGGGCAAGGAGTTCAACGTTCTCAAGATGGCCAAGTCCATCCGTAAGATGATCCTATTCCTAATGTGGAAGGAGGTATTGAGGTTCCGTAGATGTCTAATTGGGAGATTAGAGAGGCTTTGATTGGTATAACCCTAGCCGTGACTATGCAAGCTAATTTGAATATGTTGCCTAGGGCTGTGGAGTGCACTATGACATCTAGGTTGAGAGATTTTGTAAGGGTGAATCCTCTTATTTTTCCTGTATCTAAGGTAATTGAAGATCCCCGTGAATTTCTTGATGGAGTTTACAAAGTTTTGAGTTTTATGTGGGTTACATCTAGGGAGAAGGCGGAGTTGGCTATGTACCAATTGAGGGATGTTTCTCAAATTTTGTACACTCAATTCAAGTATTTTAGGCCGGAAGGATCGGTTCCTATTGAATTGGAAGAATTTAAGGAAGCTTTTCTGGTGTACTTTCCCCGAGAGAGGAGAGAAATTAAGGTGGAGGAGTTTATCAATCTCAAGCAAGACAATATGAGTATTGGGAGTACTCTTTGAAATTCTCAACTTTGTCTAAGTATGAACCTTCTCTTCTGTCTAATCCAAGAGATGAAATGAGTCGTTTTGTGTCGGGGGTAGCCGACTTTGTGTTGGAAGAATGTTGTACCGCTATGATGCATGATGATATGACCCTAGCTACACTGATGGTGTATGCGCAATCATTGAAGAGTCTAAACTTAGGAGGATGGCTAGAAGTTTGAAAAGGAGTGGTGATAGTGATCAAGAGCATGCTAGGCTTAAGAAGAAGATTAAATCCAAAGGAGAATCTAGGAGTGCTAAGTTCATGTTTTGCAAAGGAGGTTGTTCCAAGGATGGGAAGCCTATTTGTGCAAATTATAGAAAGAAACATTATGCTGAGTGTCTTTTGGTTACCGGGAGTTGCTTTGGTTGTGGTAAAGATGGGCACAAAGTGAGAGATTGTCCTATGATTGCTTCTAGTGGTAGAGAGGCTAACCAAGTTGATCCTTGTGCTCCAAAAGATGATGCTTCAACAAAGAGGCGTTTCTATTGCACTCCGTCCTAGAGGGGAGAAGCTGTATGGTAAGGAGAGTGATGATGATGTTAATAAGTTCTCTTTCTTTTGTTAAGATATGAGTTCCTTCTAAGTTGGGGAGTATGGTTTGTAGATAAGATAGAAGTCCTTTGTTGGTTGTGCATGATGTTAAGGAGTTTGGTTGAAATTGAATTTCATTAACTTCTTGCATTGTGTGTTTTAGGAAGCTATTATTATGTTGTAAGATGTGATTATAAGATGTTATTTTGCATATTAGCATGCTTATATAATGAATTGCTTAGAATGTGAATTTTTGAAAAAAATTGCTTAAAAAATTATTGTTTCCTTAAAAAAAAGCTGCATGCTGCCATATTTATGAGAAAATGACTACTTGATTCTTTGCCTAAAAATATTGTGATGTTGTTAGAACTTATGTATAAAAGTAGGGTATTGAGGATAAATTGAGTTTTCACTATTCGGATTGAAGAAATTCAGTTTTGTCGCATAATGAGTTATAAAATTGTTTTCTAGTTCCTTGGTGTGTTCTGAAACTCTTCACTATGTGAAATTGATAAATTATTGTTATTATGTGTTGTATGGAATGATTATTTTCTGCTGTTTGAGTCTCTAATCTTGTAAGTGTTCAGAGAGTGGCAAGTTTCATTCGTGGACGAATGTTGTCCAAGTGGGGGAGATTGTAAGATCCAGAAGATGACCTAGGTTAACTACAGCCTAAAATGTTGGTATTGATGTTCTAAGGTCCTAAATATTTCAGATATATGGTATAGAGGCAGTACCTAAAATATTAGGTGTGTTGGAAGTCAAACGTTAAGGGACGTCTAAGACGTTAAAAAGACCAAGTCACCTAAATGTCTAAAAAGTGGTTCTATGTTTTATTTGTGTTTACATGTGTTTTAAAGTTCACAATAGATTTAAAATAGCATATATAGGCAGTGGTTAAATTTTATTGAAGTTTGGAGGTCAAACGACAAGGAACGTCGAAGGTGTTCGAAAGATATGCCTTGAGTCGACCTTGTACGTCTAGGCGACTTTTGTCGAGTTTTACGTGTTCGTTTTTGATGAAATTCATGTGAGAGGTGCTAAAATTATAAACTATCCTATTTGGGTTTGAAACATCATCGTTATGTGGATATTTGTATAGTTTTATTATATGAAGAATGATGTTATCTATCTACATGTGAAGTTATATAGCCATATATGTATCCTTCTAGTTATGTTGCCTTAAGTGTTCATGTTATACTATGACTTTGACATTATGATTATAATGTTAGGTTAAGTCTTGGTTATTCCTATCTGAATTTATGAGTGTATGTGGAGTATATTAATGATGTTATGATGACATATATGATGACTTGAAGATGTTAGGTTGTTTTAGAGGTGTTTCTAGAATGACTTGTATTATGTGTTAAAAGTGAAGTATGTGATGTCTTGTCTTGATTAACTTGTATATCTTGATTGATTTATATATGATTATGAATATGTGATATCTTTATTTTGGTTGTTATAACTCTTACTCTTGAATGTCTGAATGACATGTGACTTTAAATGATGATATGAGAGTCTATTATGTGAAAACCTTGACTTAAGGGTAAGGTTAAGATTGATTGAAGTGTAAGCCGTAATGGTATCCTTCAAAGTAAAGAAATGATGGACTTAAGGTTAGCTGTCTTGAGCGGCATCATATTAATCCTTAGGAAAGTCATTATGAGCTTCTTGTCGTCATTGTAAGATAGCACTAGTGTACCTTCCTTTAGAGGGTAAATGTTAGTGGGTTATGAACTTGTTGTGGAACCGTTTTAGGTAAAACCTAATGTATGACTTACTCTATGAGAACGAAGGCTAGCACCATGTGAGTATGGTAAGTGAAGTAGTTCTAGTTAAGTATGAGACTAGAATACAAATAATCCCTTCATATTCGTTAACCATGTGCCTACATGGGATGTGTTTAAGTTCTACCACTGGCAAGTAGAACAACCTCATTGAAGTAGGTAGAACTCCAGATTCAATGTCTTACTATCATGGTCTATGTCGGTTATTGCCTATTCTCATCATATGGCATACCTATTAGCATTTGAGGAGTTTATGGAGTTTAGGTGGTGGCATGGGACGCTATCTAGACATTGCACAATAGACTTTGAAGGTGTTATGTGGAGTTCGTAGGTCTTATTCAAGACCATTATTTGAATGTCCTTTATGTGATGTATGAGTCTTAATGAACTAATGAGCTAATGACTTATGTTAAGGAGTATGTGAATAAATTAGTATCTAATCTAAATTGGCTTAAGTATTCCTTAACTCAAGTGTGAAGAGGGCATAAGGGATGATCTCTTCATGTCTTATCTTTTGAAGTCTTTTGGAGAAAACATACCGTCGACTGCCAACCGTCGATTATACTGGTTTACTACGTGCTGTAACGGTAAGTTAGGGGTGAAGATGTAAATTCACCCCACGTAAAAATAAGAGAAAGGGAGGGTATTTGAGGTTCTTTTGGGTAGTTTAAACATGTATATAAATCTTTAACACTTAGAAGATTTCATTCTTCAAAATAAAAAATCCAAATCCTTTAGAAAATTTTCTAGAACTCTGTTGGAGCCAAACCTTAAGGAAGATCTTGGATTGGAGAATATAGTGGAGATTCTTCATCAAATTGGAGGATCAGATTTATTGAGGTATGGTTTTTTATCCTTGAAAATCTATTCATCAAGAAGCCCACCTTTCTAAGAAGTTTTCTAAAGATTTCAAAGATGGTTGTTGCATTAAAGGTTTTAAAATATTGTATATTGATTAAATCGTTGGTAATTAGATAATTTAAACTAAAATAACCTATGAACCCATGAAATTGATGAACCTTTGTTTTTAATTACTTTATGGGTTGAGTGATTTGTACTTAATGCTTATGAATTCTAGTGTAGTTTTCTATGGGCTATTGATAAATGTAATAATTGTATTGAATTGATATATATGTTTTCCTAGATTAGTGAATCTATATTGAATTGACATATTGTCATTGAGTATCATAGTTTTTATATTGAATTGATGTTCATGGCCATAGGTAAGGGTCTTATGATATTTAATTGGATGATTTAGCATTGGATTGAAGTGTTGAGAATGGAGTGGTTGTAAGATTCCCTAATTCTCTTTATTTTTTGTTAATTAGACTTCAATTATGTTGTGATTTTGCATGGACCACTTATGGTGGCGGAGGTATGTGGTTTACATGCAATTGATGTGGCCTTGTCGGTGTTACATTATGTACTATGATGAATGGCTTTGTCGGCAGCTACTTGAAGTAATATGATGGTTTGTGTAGTTTTTTTATGTGAAGTATCAGTATATATATATATATATATATGTACACACACACATTAGAAGTAATGTGAAAGTATGTGTTCATTGTATGTATGTTAGGAGATCATGTAGACTATTACTATGTGCTTATATGTGTAGTCTGAGATGTTGATGCATGATTGTTCCTACTTGACAATATGACTTGTAATGCTTATATTTGTGATGATTTAGTAATTTATAGGATGACATAAACACGATAAGGTTCATTCCTAAGTGCTTTAATGATTGATATGTTATATGTGATAAAGTAAAGAATGTTGTGTCTTGTTTTGGAAGACTTATGTGTCTTACTTGATTCAGGTATGAATGATATGTGAATAGGAGATGTCTTGACTCGGTAGTCTTAGTGCACCCTTGTAATGTATGAATGAATGATATGTTAGACCTTAAAATATGTTAAGAAGGTCATGTACGTGGAACCTTAAACCTAGTGATAAGGTTATGAATGTTGAAGTCGAAGAGCCATAATGGTATCCTTCATGTAAAGGTTTATGGACTTGTCACGACCAGGATTCTGGAATCTGAATCGCAACCGGCGTTGTTAACCTCCCAGAGGGCACAGACAAGCCTCTTCTTGCATTCATCACATTCATCTAGTTAAATTTGCAGAAAATGTAAAAAAATTTAAACTAATGAAGTATACATAGACTTCATATACTTCTTATGTAGCTACATCATATACTAAGCTCACGGTAAAGGACAACCATCTAACAATTGCGAAATTAATTCAAATCAAAGAATAACATATCATAGTAGTTAGCCAAAACATCCTTATTACAAAGCTTCAAATAAATGTATGAAAGAAACTCTAGGGACAACATCTACTAGCTATTTCTAAATACTAATGCTAGACTAAAATTGTAGCATCCTCGAAATCAAGAGGACCTACCAAATGGTCGGGAGAACGATGAGTCCAAACCGCTACGATGAGTCTTCAATCTGCTCTCTGACCTGAACCAATATAATAATAAATTGTAAAGGTTTAGTACACTACTTGTACTAAGTATGGGTGTATGCACACATACACATAAGGCTAAGTATGATCAAGGAAAGTTCTCCCTAAACAACATGCCATTTTTGGAAAAAGTAGTCACTAGACTTTCCTAATCCGTTAGATGTGAATCGTGTTATAAATATGATGTATTTCAATGCATTAAAAGCACACAACTAGTTTTATATGTGATTACAACACATTAGAATCATCAAAAGAAATTTAGAACAACTCAGGCGTAAATTTTAAAATTTTCTATACCCAACCCGAGAGCTTTTTCTTCGGGACTCAGTTTACTTTTATGTCTTTTTCTTCTTCTTGGTGTGTGGTTCAATAATTCCTTTGGTCCTATGTTTTACTTCCAAGTGCAATGATTCATTATAGGCCCATACCCACAATGGATCAAGTACGTAATTCAAGTACTAAGTAATGATTTCACCATCCTTACAATGAGTCATTTATTACATGATATATTCATTAACACTTCATAAGCCATTCTCTATTGGCTATGCCACTTATTTCATCATCTTTATTTTAGGGAAGTTTTAAATCTTTGATTTGCTATTATGTTTCTACTCCCCTTTATTGGCATCATATAAGAAGTAATTATAAACTAATCTTATTTGGTTTTGCCCATTATTTGCTAAAACTTCATTGGTATTGATATTGCCAATTGACATTCTTAAGCTCTTACTTTCATAGATCACTTTGAACATACGTTCAATCATATTTCTTTCTTGCTTTCTTAGAGACATCATTAGAAGTAAGATCATGCGAGCTAACATGAAATCCAGTGTCTTCCCCACACCAAAAAAAGGTGAGTCACCAATTAAAATTAATCTAGATCATGTGAGCTACTCATGAAATCAAGTGTTTGCCCACAACGAAAAGGGGTGATTCCCTGCTAAGGCGAATACGTATCAAGTGTTTACTGCAAAGCAAAAAGGAGTGGATCAGGGCTATAGTAAAGCAAGAACATCTTTTTGAGCATTAACTGACATAGATCATGTGACCTAAACATGAAATCCAATGTCTACCCCACACGTAAAACAGGTGATATCACTGGCCAAGGTGTGATCGAAACATACCTACCTCTCTTAGGTGGAAATCACAAGCTGGTTCATATGTTTGCTAGACAAAGTTTGAAGACTATGGACGTAAGGAGACTACATATCCACCTTGGTGGTAGCCTTGTCTCATGAGACATACATGTGCAAGAAAATTATCATGACTAGTCTATTGGTGTTTGCTTCTAGATTGATATTTACTTACTCTCTTAATGACTTGTCATCTGTTTCTTTACATTGATGAAATGTGATTTATCCTTACATATCATCTTTTGCGTTAATGAGATTTGTCTCACACGTTCTTACACTTTTTTTGTGAGTATATTTACAAAGTAACTTAGCTGTAAGTGAGTCTTGTCTCACTTCCTTTAACACCTCATTCTGGTCACTTTCTTAACTTAGACATATTTAATTATGTTAATAGTCACTTTAGTTGCTTACGTTCATTTGGTAGCTTCATATCATCGTTTATGGACGATGAGAACTTCATCAATGAGTTACATATGTTCATAGTTCATTTGTTTAGGGCATGTTGGGACTTGTCCCAATGATTGCCATGCCCTTGGATATGGATTCAATGAATTACCTTAGATGTGCTTATTTTTTCATTTCCATACATTGGGTATAAATGATTGGCATAAAGTTAGTATTGGCCTAAACAAATTGGACAAGATTTTATAACCATCTTTGTTGGCACAAGCTAAAGTTATATTCATTCATGCTTAATTTGGGATACATTATTCATTAGCCAAACTTTTCATTTTAAAATATAACATTATAGCCAATTCCATTTAACAATTTGGACAATGTAGTGTTAGCCATTTTATTGGCATAAGCCAAACATTCAATCAAGTATGAATTCATAGAGATCTTTTTAGCCAACCTAATAAAATAGATTAAACATTAAATTAGTAGACATTTCGAGAAGCCTCATATATAAAATTTAATGAACATAACATTTTCATAGAGTTATGTTTAACAGTAAGTATACACATCACAACCGTAACATCTCAAGACTAGCATTTTCGGACACAAGTTGATGTAACATAGTTGTTTATATCACGTAAGGAACACTTAACATCATACGAGTATATTTCGTAGTTCATTCGACATTTATAAATCAAGAAAACTACACATTAATATCATCCAGCACCACATACCAACAACACGACCAAGACTAATCTACATATCATTGAAATCATGAATAAGGATACTAGGGAAAAGGAAGTTAAAAATATCTTGGGAAACAACCCAAGATTTCGAGATTTCATGGATTCGTTATGATGGAATGTACTCTTGAAGATAGAATTCCTGGAGTGAAACCCATACCTTATGTAGAATTTAATCTACAAATACAACCTTTAACGAAACCTTGAAGAACACCTTGAATTCACCTAAGAACGTCGATGAACTTTCTGCCTTTTTGCTTACTGTTTTAGCGTCGACCTTTATCATTGTTTGATCGTGAGTTTTTAAGTTAAGAAAATGATATTGACTCATTCAACTAAGGCTTGATAAGTTAATTAAATTAATTAATTAATTAATTACTAAAAAGTCCCTCCTAGATTGACTAGAAATAGGAAAATACAACACTAAGTCAAATCTGAAATGTTTCCTAAGAATTTCGTTTTGCCCCTTTAAATTAATTAATTAAATGGATAATTTAATTAATTGAGGGAACTAGGTTAATTACTAAAGAACCTCTAATTTATTGTAACCATAACTAACCCTTTTGGACCATCCTAGGTTAAGTACTAGGATGTTTCTTGAGTTACACTAGGTTAGTGTAAGAATTTCAGCTTGAACCCTTTATTTAATTAATTAGTGTAAGAATTTCGGTTTGAACCCTTTATTCAATAAATTAACTTGATAATTTAATTAATAAGGTGACCTAGGGTAATTACTGAAGTACCCTCACATCGTTAGGTCCAGAACTAACCCTTTGAACCATCCTAAATTACGTACTAGGTTGTCTTTTTTTTGTCTTAACTGAAATCTGGAAATTGCTTTGTGATATCAGTTTTGCCCTTTTAAGTTAATTAATTAAATTACTAAATTAATTAATTAAATATCCTAGGTTAATTACTAAAGTATCCCTATGTTTTTAGGACCATAACCAACCCTTTGGACAATCCTAGGTTAGTTACTAGGTTGTCTCTTTATCAAGTTACTAGGTTAGTGTTACCCAATTCAGTCTTAGGTTTTCTAGTGTACTAGATGATTTATTTTTGATTATCCTAGGTTAGTTTGTTAGT
This sequence comes from Solanum pennellii, assembly GCF_001406875.1. Lineage (NCBI taxonomy): Eukaryota > Viridiplantae > Streptophyta > Magnoliopsida > Solanales > Solanaceae > Solanum > Solanum pennellii. The sequence continues at coordinate 34,048,145 of NC_028640.1, forward strand.
TAGGGCAGTAGGTTATAGTCTAGAATTATTTAGAGAGCAGGCCCTACATGGGTGAACCCATGTGAACACCTGCCCCTTAACTACCCTAACAAAATTTGATTAGGGTGGTCCCCTCTTGGCCGTTTCTCCCCATGTGCTTGCACATGCGTTGCTTATACTTTCCTAGCTAACTATTATTTGTGGTTCATTTGGGAATGTTTACTTATTGTACCAAGGATCCTCACTATGTCCTTAGGCACTACTTTAATATACATGATCCGTTTAAATGGTCATGTGATATGTTACTAGGCTTGACACTTGGATGCTTAGTATCTGATGTGTTACTATTATGCAATTTGATTTTTTTAGATTAGGGTCATTATTGCTGGTACATTTCCCAAACAAGCTTTCTAATGTGAGAAAATTGGCTAAAACCCTTTTAAGCAAATATTTTCTACTATGCCCATAATTTTCTAATATGCCCAATATTTCAAAATATTAGGCATTGGGATGCCTATTTACCCTCAATACCTATTCATAAAACTTAATAAGACCTTAATTAAATGGTTATATTTTCTGGAATGTTACATTATCCCCCACATTAGGAACATTCATCCCCGAATGACACTACACACAATCTTAAATCAAAAAGGGTAATTTCCGAAAATACCATAACATACTTGAAACTTTACTATTTCTGAATATCCTATTCACACTTACTCTGGATAATGCATATTACTCAAGCTTATCTGAAGCTTCATATATGAGATTTAGGAACTTCCTTCTCAATCGCATATTATCAAGCTTATCTGAAGCATCATATCTGAGATTTAGGAACTTCCTTCTCAATCGCACTTAACTCAATGCACATCATAACTCATGCAACACAAAAATCATGCCTACACTATACAAAAACATCAGTAAAAATTCGAGAATTAGACCATTTTAACTCACATAGTGCAAGTATAAGACACATAATTGTGGACTTAAAACATCAAATCGGCCTAATGCACTAAGATTTGGAGTGTCATTAACTAAATCGGATTAAGGAAGAGTATATCTACCCTCAAGAACTGAATAAGTGAGGGTAACAACATATTATATCGGCTTCGGCCTCCCATGTTGCTCCCTCAACAAGGTGGTTCCTCTATAACACCTTAACGGTGGAAAACTCCTTGTTCCTCAACCATTTCACTTGGCGATCTAAAATTTCAACGGAAACCTCTTCGTAAGGAAGGTTATCATCGGCTCCTAACCCTTTACATAGCATCTTGTTTGCTCTAAGACTGGAACTATTTGTTTTGTTGGATTTTCACAACGCCCTTCCTATTTAAACTCTAAGTCATTTAGAAATTGAAACCTTACTACTCTATTACAACATTTTATGGTAGCATAACACTTATGGAGCCAATCCATACCCAAAATTATATCAAGGTCCAGCATGGTTAATTCTATTAAGTAAACGTAGGTGAATTTTATCAAGAATTGCTATTGCACAATATCTTTATACTCTTTCATGTTTAATGCTGTCTCCTCTTGCAAAGACCAGAACTTGAGTCTGGCGCCTTAGACCACTCGGCCATCCTGACCTATATCTTGTACCATACCTAATCCATATCCTTGAGCTGGTATGCAGCCAACTCAACCTACTCCTCTTCATTAACACCCACAGCAGGCGTTAGAACCTACCATGCACTCCCCTCTATGCAAAGGACCACACTTACCGCAAACTCCTGCAACTGGGGCTTGAGAAGGAGCTTGGCCTCCCCCAACAATTGCTTCTCCAACTCTCATACCTGCTTTATCCTTGTGTTCACACACACACAAGAAGGAAATTATATCCTAGAATGATACAAAAAGTCAAAGCTCTAGACAGCACGATAAAGAATAGAATAAGGGAGATTTTTTATCATCACTTAGTATCTAAGTCATAATTGTGGCGCGCTTCACAACAATAAGTTAGAAACTACATTGCGTGATTGTTTTGAGCTTTAGTTCCTAAGTAATTTAACCTCATGCTCTTATACCAAGTGTAAGACCCCAAAATGAACTAGGTTCACTAGAGCCTGAATGCTGGCATTGATGTTCTAAGGTCATAAATAGGTCTAATATATGGCATATAGGAAGTAAATAAAGTATTAGGTGTGTTTGAAGTCAAAGGTCAAGGGTCGACTAAGACGTTTGACGACTAAGTCACTTGAATGTCTAAAAGGTTGTTCTTTGTACATATGTGTGTATCATGGTGTTTAAAGGTTCTTAATAGAGTTATTATATCATGTATAGTCAGTTTTTAATGTTGCGTGAAATTTGGAGGTCAAACGACCAAGAACGTCAAAGGTGTTCGAAAGGTATGCATTGAGTCGACCTTGTATGTTTAGCGTGTATCATCGAGTTTTACGTATTCCTTTTGGATGAAATTTGTGCCAGAGGTGTTAAACTTATAGACAATCATATTTGGGTTGGAAACGTCTGGGAAATTATCCCCAAGAAAACAAAGGGTCATTGAGGAAGGACCCAAAAATCAATGTGCAGGCTGTCCCACACAGAACCTGGCGACGGAGAAGTCAACGGCAAGTTGTGGATGTGACGCCCCGTCTAAGGGTCCCGTCGTGAGGAAATTAAACATGGGAGAGGAAAGGAATCTCTTCCACCCACTGTGGTCAACGACGGTGCGCTGTGACGCCGCGTCGTGGTTGAGACTGCCCATCAAGGGCAGGCGTCGCACGACCTGTTCCTGCGCAGGTGCTGCTATCCTCTTATGGGTGAATTGGTAAATTCACCTCACTTCTAAATTAATTCATGGATTGTTTATTAAGGTTATTTTGTGTATTTTAATTAAGTATATAAAGGGTAATCACATGGAAGACTTCATTCTTCAAATTCATAAACCCAAAACTCTTAGAAAATATCCCAAAACCTCCATTGAAGTTAAACTTGAAGAGGCAGCATGGTGAGGGATTTTTGTATCGATATTCTTCATCAAAGTGTATAATTATCATACTTGAGGTATGGCTTTTTATCCTTGAAACTCGTTATATCAAGGAGCCAAATTCTCAATATGTTTTTCAATGTTCTCTAAAGTGATTGTCCAATTTCATGATTCTACCATTGGTTCTTGCATAAATGATTTCTAAACATTTAATTATGATCTAATTGATATTGTATTGATGATTTAAATCTAAATTACCTATGAACCCATGTAAATTGACGAATCTACGTTTTTGACTATAATGTGGGTTACTTGATATTAAACTAATGTTGATGAATGTTATATAGTTTCTTATGGGCTTTCTAATTATATAAGAATTATATTAAATTGTTATATAATTTGATCCCATAATCTTACCTTAGATTTAATTCATAGATATTTCATTGGATTTTATAATTATAGCTTGAATTGTTGGTTATGGCCTTGAGTAAGTGCCTTGTGATGTTGAATTGGATGATATTTAGCATTGAATTCAGGTGTGAATAAGGGAATGAAGGTATGCTGCCTGGATTTCTTTAATTTGATATTAATTATACTTCAATTCTATTATGATTGGTATGGTCCACTTATGGTGGCGGTGTCATGTGTTTTACTTGCAATTGATGTGGCCTTGTCGGTGTTACTTTGTGCAATATCATGAGCATGGCCTTATTGGAAACTAGTTGAAGTTATGTGGCTATTTTTATAGTTTTATTATGTGAAACATGACTCTGTCTAGTCTAAATATGTATAGGGGGGTCTCTCTTTGTGTGACTTAAGTTAATCATAGAACGACTTTATGTGAGGAAATTACATGCTAGAAGTATCTTATAAGTTTGTAAATTGATTACGATGTTATTACGATTAAAATATGTTTTGTAAAATGAAAAGATGCATATTTCCAATAAAGTCCATTTTCATGATTTTTATGCATATTTCCATACTTAGTACATGTGGCTGTACTAACTCCATGTTTCTATCGATATAGTTCTTGTTAGATGAGGGGATTTGAGAAGTGAAGAGTTGGACTTAGAAGATCATTCAATAAAGGTTGAAGTATGTCCTCACTTGAATCAAGGGCATATATGTCTTTTATGTTTTCATTCAAAGTATTGTAATAGACTAGGTATTTATATATTCGTATTTTCAAGTATGGTCCGTTTCCATAGTATTCTGGTGTCTTAAGATGATGAGATTAAGGCTTAGTATTTCCTATTACTTTTATATGAAAGAGATTTTGAAGACTATATTATGTTTTGTGAAAAGTTTTTATTTCTTAATACTTTTCACTATGTATATGCAATAAATGATATGAAAAGGCTTGTCCAAGAACTGTGATAGTTCGACGACGCCGGTCATAATCCAAGATTATACCCAAACTTCTAGAGTATGGTTTTGGGTCGTGACAAAGCTTTGTATCACAACATAGGTTGGTTAAAGTAGTATTAGGAATCAAGAAGTTTCATCAAGTCACGTCTAGTAGAGTCTTGACCATTGGTGTGAGTCGTGACACATCAATGGGCGAGAGGCTATCGGACGATAGAGTTTCCCTTCTTTTGTACTCCTATATCGTGTGGTAGCGTAAATGTTATGATTATCCTTCTTATGAGTTTCCTTGTGTTTTCTAGGAGATGAATACTAGAAGGATGGCCTTTAGAAGGTTGGAAGAGGAGAGGGTGAATAAGGAGGTTCCCCCTCAAGTTGAACAAGTCAAGAAAGTTCCTCAAGGTGGGCAAGGAATTCAAGGTACTCAAGATGCCCAAGTGCCTCTCAAACGTGATCCTATTCGTAATGTGGAAGGAGGTATTGAGGTTTTGGAGATGTCTAATAGGGATATTAGAGAGGCTTTGATTGCTATACCCTGAGTCGTGACTATGCAAGCTAATTTGAATATGATGCATAGGGTTGTGGAGAGCACTATGACATCTAGGTTGAGAGATTTTGTGAGGATGAATCCTCCTATCTTTCATGGATCTAAGATAAATGATGATCCCCAAGAATTTCTTGATTGAGTTTACAAAGTTTTAAGTTCTATGGGGGTTACGTCTAGGGAGAAGTCGGAGTTGCCTTTGTACCAATTGAGGGATGTTTATCTAATTCTGTACTCTAAATGGAAGGATAATAGTCCGGAACGATCAAGTCCTATTGAATGGTAAGAATTTAAGGAAGCTTTTCTTGTTGTACTCCCCGAGAGAGGAGAGAAATTAAGGTGGAGGAGTTTATCAAGCTCAAGCAAGGCAATATAAGTGTTGCGGAGTAATCTTTGAAATTCTCACCCTTGTCTAGGTATGCCCCTTCTCTTGTGTCTAATACAATTTATTAAATGAGTCATTTTTTACAGGGGTAGCCGACTTAGTGTTGGAAGAATGTCGTACCTCTTTGTTGCATGATGATATGACCCTAGCTGGACTCATGGTGTATGCGCAATCAATTACAGAGTCTAAACTTAGGAGGATGGCTAGATGTTTGAAAAGCAGTGGTGCTGATGATCAAGTGCAAGCTAGGTTTAAGAAGAAGGTTCAATCCCAAGGAGAATCTAGGAGTGCTATGTTCAAGATCGAGAAAGGAGGTGGTTCCAAGGATGTCAAGCCTATTTGTGCAAATTTTGCAAGGAAACATTATGCTGAGTGTCTATTGGGTACCGCGAGTTGCGTTGGTGTTGGTAAAGATTGGAACAAAGTGAGAGATTGTCCTATGTTTGCATCTGGAGGTAGATAGGTTAAGCAAGTTGCTCCTAGTGTTCCAAAAGATGATGCTTGAACAAAGAGGCGTTTCTATGCACTCCTTTCTAGAGTGGAGAAGCTGGATGAGAATTAGAGTGATGATGATGTTGGTAAGTTCTCTTTCTTTCGTTAAGATATGAGTTCCTTCTAAGTGGGGGAGTATGGTTTGTATATAGGATAGAAGTTCTTGAAATTGTTGCTTGTGCATGATGTTTAGGAGTTTGGTTGAAATTGAATTTCATTAACTTCTTGCATTGTGTATTTTAGGAAAATATGATTATGTTGTAAGATGTGTTTATAAGATGTTACTTTGCATATTAACTTGTTTATATCATTAAATTGCTTAGAATGTAGACTTTTAAAAAATTGCTTAAAAAGTCACTGCTTCCTTAAAAAAACTGACTGCTACCATATTTTTGAGAAAATAACTACTTGATTCGTTTGCCTAAAAATATTGTATTGTTGTTAGAACTAATGTATATGAGTAGAGTATTGAGGATAAAATGAGGTTTTACTATTTGGATTGAAGAATGTGAGTTTTGAAGCATAATGAGTTATAGAATTGTTTTCTGGGTACGTTTTGTGTTGTGAATCTCTTGACCATGTGAAATTTAGGTTTTCTTGTGATTATGTGTTGTATTTAATCGTTATAAGCTGCTATTGAGTCTCTAATCTTGGAAGTGTTCGGAGATAGGCAAGTTTTATTCGAGGACGAATGTTTTCCAAGTGGGGGAGGTTGTAAGACCCCGAAGATGACCTAGGTTAAGTAGAGCCTAAAATTTTGGTATTGATGTTCTAAGGTCCTAAATATTTTTACTATATGGTATAAAGTCATCATTTAAAGTATTAGGTGTGTTCGAAGTCAAACGTCAAGGGACGTCTAAGAAGTTTGACGACTAAGTCACCTAAATGTCCAAAAAGTGTTTCTTTGTTTTTATGTGTGTTTCATGGTGTTTTATGGTTCTTATTAGAGTTACTATATAATTTAGAAGAAGTTGTTAAAGTTTCGTGATGTTTGAAGGTAAAACGACCAACAATGTCCAAGGTGTTCGAAAGATATGCATTGAGTCGACCTTGTATGTCTAGGCGATTTTAGTCAAGTATTACGTGTTAGTTTTTGGATGAAATTCATGTGATAGGTGTTAAAATTTTATAATATTGTATTTGGGTTGGAAACATCTGGGAAATTTTCCCCAAGGACTACCAAAGGGTCCTTGAGGAATGACCCAAAAATTAGTGAGCAGGCTGTCCCAGGCAGACCATGGAGACGGAGCAGTCAATGGCCAGTCGTTGTTGTGATGCCCCGTCAAATGTTCCGTCGTGAGGGACATAACCATGGGAGATCAAAGGAAGCGTGTCCATCCACTTCAGCTAACAACGGAGGGTTGTGACGCCCCATCGTGGCTGTGACTGCCCATCAAGGGCAGGCGTCGCACGACCTGTTCCTGCGCAGGTGTGGCTGTCCACTTATGGGTAAATTGGTAAATTCACCCCACTTCTAAATTAAGTCATGGACGGTTTATTAAGGGTATTTTGGGTATTTTAATTAAGTATATAAAGGGTAATCACATGGAAGACTTCATTTTTCAAAATCATAAACCCAAAACTCTAAGAAAATATCCCAAAACCTCCAGTGAAGTCAAACTTGAAGAGGTAGCTTGGTGAGGGGTTTTTGTGTCGAAATTCTTCATCAAAGTTAAGAATTATCATCCTTGAGGTATGGCTTTTGATCCTTGAAACTCGTTTCATCAAATAGCCCAATTCTCAACATGTTTTTCAAAGTTCTACAAAGTGAATTGTCCAATTTCATGATTCTACGATTGGTTCTTGCATAAATGATTTCTAAACATTCAATTATGATATAATTGATATTGTATTGATGATTTCAATATAATTTACCTATGAACCCATGTAAATTGACGAAGCCATGTTTTTTACTATAATGTGGTACTTGATATTCAACTAATGTTGATGAATTGTTATGCAGTTTATTATGGGCTTTCTAATTATATAAGAATAATATTCAATTGTTATATTAATTGATCCTACATTCTTAACCCTAGATTTATTTGCTAGATATTTCATTGGATTTTTTCATTATAGCTTGAATTATTTGTTATGGCCTTTAGTAAGGCCCTTGTGATGTTGAATTGGACGATTTAGCATTGAATTGAAGTGTGAATAAGGGAATCAAAACATGCTGCCCGGATTTATTTAATTTGATATTAATTATACTTCGATTCTATTTTGATTGGTATGGTCCACTAATGGTGGCAATGTTATGTGTTTTACTTGCAATTGACTTGGCCTTGTCGGCGTTACTTTGTGCAATTTTATGAGCATGACCTTATTGGCAACTTCTTTAAGTTATATGTGTATTTTTTATATTTTGATTATATTAGGCATGACGTTATCTATCTACATGTGAAGTAATATTGTCATATATGTATCCTTCTAGTTATGTTGCAATAAATGATCATGTTAGACTATGACTTTGACATTATGATTATAGTGTTAGGTTAAGTCTTGGTATTCCTATTTGACATTATGATTCTATGTGGAGTATATCAATGATGTTATGATTATATATATTATTACTTGAAGATGTTAGGTTGTTTTAGAGGTGTTTCTAGAATAACTTGTATTATGAGTTAAAAGTGAAGTATGTGATGTCTTCTCTTGATTAACTTGTATATCTTGCTTGATTTATATATGATTATAAATATGTGATGTCTTGATTTACGGTGTTAGAACTATTATACTTGAATGTATGAATGACATGTGACTTTAAATGATGATTTGGGAGTCTAATTTGTGAAAACCTTGACTTAAGGGTAAGGTTAAGATTGATTAAAGTGTAAGCCATAATCGTATCCTTTAAAGTAAAGGAATGATGGAATTAAGGCTAGTTAGCTGGAACGACATCATATTAATCCTTATGGAAGTCATCATGAGATTCTTGTCGCCATTGTGAGGTAGCGCTTGTGGACCTTCCTTTGTAGGGTAAATTCCATTGGGTTATGAACTTGTTATGGAACCCTTTTATGTGAACCTAATGTATGAATTACTCAATGCGAACGAAGGCTAGCATCGAGTGAGTATGTTAAGAATAGCCGGTCTAGTTAAGTATCAGACTAGAATACAAAGAAGCCCTTCATATTCCTTAAGCAGGTGCCAACATGGGATGTGTCCAAGTTCTACCATCGGCAAGTATGACAACCTCATTGGCGTAGGATAGAACTTCGTATTCAAAGTCTTGCTATCATGGTATATGTCAATTATTGCATATTTTCATCATATAGAGTACTTATTAGAATTTGAGGAGTTTATGGAGTTTAGGTGGTGGTATGGGATGTTATTTAGACATTGCACAATAGACTTTGAAGGTGTTATGTGGAGTTTCTAGGTCTTATCCAAGACCATTATTTGAATGTCCTTTATGTGATGTATGAGTCTTAATGAACTAATGAACTAATGACTTATGTTAAGGACTATCTGAATAAATCAGTATCTAATCTAAAGTGACCTAAGTATTCCTTAGCTCAAGTGTGAAGAGGGCATATAGGATGATCTCTTCATGTCTTATCTTTGGAATTCTTGAGGATGACTCTAGTTAGGGAAGTTGATGCATTTTTTGGATATGATCTAAGCCTTAGGTAGTTTTAAGGACTATTTAGGTAATCTCGAAGAGGTCTCTATGGACGTTATCTTCTTGATTTACTTAAGTAGGTCTTTTGATAACCTTTTGGAAGATAATGTCATATCATCTATGTGTTGGTGCTTTATGTGAGAATGATTTTATCTTGGGGAGTCTATAGGATATCTTAATTGTATGTGTAAGGGATTTTATGGGCGGTCGCTTCACAACTCACTCAAGTGAGACTTAGCGTTGACCATTGGTAGAAGAATCTTACCTTGATATTTATGATTGCTTTGTAAACATGTATGTGAATCATTATAGGTAATCTTAAGGGTCGTTTAGGGACATCTGGATAGGGTGTATGGGTGGTTTTTCTTTGTGTGACTTAAGTGAATCTAAGGATGACTTTAATTGAGGAAGATACATACTAGAAGTATCTTATGTGTTTCTAAATTGATTTATGATGTTATTACGATTAAAATATGTTTTAAAAAATTAAAAGATGCATGTTTCCAATAAAGTCAATTTTCATGATTTTTATACATATAGCTATACTTAGTACATGTGGTTGTTCCTACTTTATATTTCTAAAACTATACAGTTCTTCGTAGGTGAGGAGCTTTGAGAAGTGAAGACTTGGACTTAGAAGATCGTTCAAGAAAAGTTGAAGTATGTCCTGACTTTACTCGAGGGCATATATGTCTTTTATGTTTTCATTCAATGTATCGTAATAGACTAAGTATTTCTATATTCATATTTTGAAGTATGGACCGTGTTCCAAGTATTCATGTGTCTTAAGATGATGAGATTGAGACTTAGTACTTCCTGTTACTTTTATATGAAAGAGATTTTGAAGACTATATTATGTTTTGTGAAAAGTTTTAATTTTGCACTACTTTTCACTATGTATATGCAATGAATGTTATGGAAGGGCTTGTCTAAGAACTCTGAGAGTTCGATGACGCCAATCACAATCCAAGATTGTACTCTAACTTCTAGGGTATGGTTTCGGGTTGTGACAAAGCTTTGTATAGGAGCATAGGTTAACTAAAATAGTATTAGGAATCAAGAAGTCTCATCAAGTCACGTCTAGTAAGGTCTAGATCATTGGTGTGAGTCACGACACATCTATTGGCCAGAGGCTATAGGATGATAGAGTTTCCCTTCGTTTCTACTCCTATATCGTGCGGTAGAGTAAATGTCATGATTATCCTTCTTATGAGTTTCCTTGTGTTTTATAGAAGATGAATACTAGAAGGATGGGCACTAGATGGTTGGAAGAGGAGAGGGTGAATGATGAGGTTCCCCCTTAAGTTGAACAAGTCGAGCAAGTTCCTCAAGGTGGGCAAGGTTCTCAAGATGGCCAAGTCCATCCAAAAGCTGATACTATTCCTAATGTGGAAGGACGTAATGAGGTTTCGGAGATGTTTAATAGGGAGATTAGAGAGGCTTTGATTTCTATAACCCGAGCCGTGACTATGCAAGCTAATTTGAATATGATGCCTAGGGTTGTGGATTGCACTATGATATCAAGGTTGAGAAATTTTGTGAGGGTGAATCCTCTTATCTTTCTTGTATCTAAGGTAAATGAAGATCCCCATGAATTTGTTGATGGAGTTCACAAAATTTTGAGTTTTATGGAGGTTACATCTAGGGAGAAGGCGGAGTTGGCTCCGTACCAATTAAGGGATGTTTCTCAAATTTTGTACACTCAATTGAAGAATAATAGGCTGGAAGGATCGGGTCCTATTGAATGGGAAGAATTTAAGGAAGCTTTTCTTGGTGTACTTTCCGTTAGAGATGAGAGAAATTAAGGTGGAGGAGTTTATCAATCTCAAGCAAGCCAATATGAGTATTGGGAGTACCCTTTGAAATTCTCAACTTTGTGTTCGTATGACCCGTCTTTTGTGTCTTATCAAAGAGATGAAATGAGTCATTTTGTGACGGGAGTAGCCGACTTAGTGTTTGAAGAATGTTGTACCGCTATGATCATGATGATATGACCCTAGCTAGACTCATGGTGTATGCGCAATCAATTGAAGAGTATAAACTTAGGAGGATGGCTAGAGGTTTTAAAAGGAGTGGTGCTAGTGATCAAGAGCAAGCTAGATTTAAGAAGAAGATTCAATCCAAAGGAAAATGGTAGGAGTGCTAAGTTTATGTTTTACAAAGGAGGTGGTTTCAAGGATGGGAAGCCTATTTGTGCAAATTATGGAAACAAACATTATGCTAACTGTCTTTTTGTTACCGAGAGTTGCATTGGTTGTGGTAAATATGGGAACAATGTGAGAGATTGTCCGATGATTGCTTCTAGTGGTAGAGAGGCTAAGAAAGTTGATCCTTGCGTTCCAAAAGATGATGCTTCAACAAAGAGGCGTTTCTATGAACTCCGTTCTAGAGGGGAGAAGCAGGATGGGAAGGAGAGTGATGATGATGTTGGTAAGTTCTCTTTCTTTTGTTAAGATATGAGTTCCTTCAAAGTTGGGGAGTATGGTTTGTAGACAAGATAGAAGTCCTTTGTTGCTTGCGCATGCTATTAAGGAGTTTGGTTGAAATTGAATTTCATTAACTTCTTGCATTGTGTGTTTTAGGAAGCTATGATTATGTCTTAAGATGTGATTATAAGATGTTACTTTCCATATTAGCATGCTTATATCATGAATTGCTTAGAATGTGAATTTTTGACAAAAATTGCTTAAAAAATCACTATTTCCTTAAAAAAGAGATGCATGCTGCCATATTTTTGAGAAAATGACTAATTGATTCGTTTGCCTAAAAATATTGTAATGTTGTTAGAACGTATATATATGAGTAGGGTATTGAGGATAAAATGAGTTTTCACTATTCGGATTGAAGAAATTGAGTTTTGTCGCATAATGAGTTATAGAATTGTTTTCTTGTTCCTTGGTGTGTTGTGAATCTCTTGACTATGTGAAATTGATAAATTATTGTTATTATGTGTTGTATGGAATGATTATTTTCTGCTATTTGAGTCTCTAATCTTGGATGTGTTCGGAGAGTGGCAAGTTTCATTCGTGGATGAATGTTAGCCATGTGGGGGAGATTGTAAGATCCAGAAGATTATGTAGGTTAAATAGAGCCTAAAATGTTTGTATTGATGTTCTATGGTCCTAAATATATCAGATATATGGTATAGAGCCAGTACCTTGAGTATTAGGTGTGTTAGAAGTCAAACGTTAAGGGACGTCTGAGACGTTTGAAAGACTAAGTCACCTAAATGTCTAAAAATTGGTTCTATGTGTGTATTTGTGTTTACATGTGTTTTAAAGTTCACAATAGAGTTAAAATAGTATGTATAGGAAGTGGTTAAAGTTTCGTGAAGTTTGGAGGTCAAACGACCAAGAACGTCCATGGTGTTCAAAAGATATTCCTTGAGTCGACCTTATACGTATAGGCGAGTTTCGTCGAGTTTTACGTGTTCGTTTTTGATGAAATTCATGTGGGAGGTGTTAAAATTATAAAATATCGTATTTGGGTTTGAAACGTCCGGGAAATTATCCCCATAGACAACCAAAGGGTCCTTGAGGAAGAATTCAAAAATCAGTGTGCAGGCTGTCCAAGGAAGACCCTGGCGACGGAGCAGCCAACGGCCAGTCGTGGCTGTGACGCCCGTTCAAAGGGTCCCATCGTGAGGGACATAACCATGGGAGAGGAAATGAAGCTTGTACAGCCACTGTAGCCAATGACGGAGGGTTGTGATACCCCGTCGTGGCTGTGACAGCGCGACAAGTCAGGCGTCGCACAACCTGTTCCTGCGCAAGTGCTGCTGTCCACATAGGGGTAAATTGGTAAATTCACCCCACTTATAAACTAATTCATGGAAGTTTTTTAGGGGTATTTTAATTAAGTATATAAAGGTTAATCACATGGAAGACTTCATTCTTAAAAATCACAAACGCAGAACTCTTGGAAATTATGCCAAAAGCTCCATTGAAGTCAAACTTGAAGAGGCAGATTGGTGAGGGGTTTTTGTGTCGATATTCTTCATCAAAATGAAGAATTATCATCCTTCAGGTATTGAATTTGATCCTTTAAACTTGTTTCATCAAGGAGCCCAATTCTCAACATGTTTTTCCATGTTCTCTAAAGTGAATTGTCCATTTTCATGATTCTACCATGGGCTCTTCCATAAATGATTTCTAAATATTGAATTATGACCTAATATCTATCGTATGAATTATTTCAATCTAAATTACCTATGAACCCATGTAAATTGACGAACCCTAGTTTTTGACTATAATGTGGTTACTTGATATTAAGATAATGTTGATGAATTATTATGTTGTTTCTTATGGGATTTCTAATGATATAAGAATTATATTCATTATTATCTAATTTATCCTTGATACATAGACCTAGATTTAACTAATAGAGATTTCATTGGATTTTATGTTTATTGCTTGAATTGTTTGTTATGGCTTGGGTATGGGCCTTGTGATATTGAATTGGATGATTTAGCATTGAATTGAAGTGTGAATAAGGCAATGAAGGTATGCTTCCCGGATTTCTTTAATTTGATATTAATTATACTTCTATTCTATTATAATTGGTATGGTCCACTTATGGTGGCGGTGTTATGTGTTTTACTTGCAATTAATGTGGCCTTGTCGGCATTACTTTCTGCAATATAATCAGCATGGCCTTATTGGCAAGTACAAGAAGTTATGTGGATATTTTTATAGTTTGATTATATGAAGCATGATGTTATCTATCTAAATGAGAAGTTATAGAGCCATATATGTATCCTTCTAGTTATGTTGCCTTAAGTGTTCATGTTAGAGTATGAATTTGACATTATGATTATAGTGTTAGGTTAAGTCTTGTTTATTCCTATTTGAATTTATAAGTCTATTTTTAGTATATTAATGATGTTATGAAGACATATATGATGACTTGAAGATATTTGGTTGTTTTAGAGGTGTTTCTAGAATGACTTGTATTATGTGTTAAAAGTGAAGTATGTGATGTCTTGTCTTGATTAACTTGTATATCTTGTTTGATTTAAATATGATTATGAATATGTGATATATTGATTAAGGTTGTTATAACTCTTACTCTAGAATGTATGAATGACATGTGACTTTAAATGATGATATGAGAGTCTATTATGTGAAAACCTTGACTTAAGGGTAAGGTTAAGATTGATTAAAGTGTAAGCCGTAATGGTATCCTTCAAAGTAAAGAAATGATGGACTTACGGTTAGATGTCTTGAGCAGCATTATATTAATCCTTAAGAAAGTCATTATGAGATTCTTGTCGCCATTGTGAGGTAGCACTAGTGTACCTTCCTTTGTTGGGTAAAATGAGTGCGTTATGAACTTCTTGTGGAACCATTTTATGTAAACCTAATGTATGAATTACACTATGAGAACGAAGGCTAGAACCATGTGAGTATGGTAAGAGAAGTAGTTCTAGTTAAGTATGAGACTAGAATACAAATAATCCCTTCATATTCGTTAACCATATGCCTATATGGGATGTGTCCAAGTTCTACCATTGGCAAGTAGAACAACATAATATGAGTAGAATAGAACTCCAGATTCAATGTCTTACTATCATGGTCTATGTCAGTTATTGCCTATTCTAATCATACGGCATACCTATTAGCGTTTGAGGAGTTTATGGAGTTTAGGTGGTGGTATGGGACGCTATCTAGACATTGTACAATAGACATTGAAGGTGTTATGATCTCTTCATGTCTCATCTTTTGAAGTCTTGTGGATGACTCTAGTTAGGGAAGTTAATGGATTTTGTGCACATGATATAAGCCTTCGGTAATTTCGAAGAGGTCATTGTGGGCATTATCTTCTTGATTTACTTAAGTAGGTCTTTTGATACCCTTTTGTAAGGGAATGTCATATCGTAACATGGTTGTGTTGAGCTTTATTTCCTAGGTAATATTACCTGGCTCTCATACCAAGTTTGTCACGACACAGATTCTGGAATCCGGACCGCCACCGGCATTGTTAACCTCTTAGAGGTAGCATACAAGCCTCTTCTTGCATTCATCACAATCATATGGTTAATTTTAGTGGAAAATTTATAACTTTTTATATGTATAAACTATACATAGACTTCATATATTAGTTACATAGTTTCATCGTATACTAAGCTCAACATAAAGAAACAACTATCTATCATAAGAGTCAATTCGAAATACAGGATGAGTATATCATAAATAGTTTGCCAAACATGGCCTTATTACAATGCTTCAAAATGAAATTACAAAAGAAATTCTAGGGAAAACATCAAGTAGATATGTGTAAAACTAAGGCTAGACTAAAACTGTAGCATCCTCAAAATCAAGCGGACCTACCAAATGGTTTGGAGAATGCTGATGTCCAAATGTTGCAAGAGTGTTCAATTTTTCCTCGACCTGCACCTATAAAAATAGTAAATAGTAGGGGGGTATTACACCACTTGTGCTAAGTATGGGTGTATGCACATATACACATAAACCTATGCATGATTAATTAAAGCTCTTCCTAAGCAACATGTCATTTCTGGAAAGTCTAGTCATAAGAGTTTCCTAATTCGTTAGTTGTGAATTGTGGCATCAATATGATGTATTTTAATTCATTCAAAGCACAAAACTCATTTTCTCTATGATTACAAGATATTAGTATCATCAACATAATTTAAAAACAACTCCGGCGAAGATTTGAAAATTTGATCAACCCCAACCGGAGATTCATTGTAGTCCCATTTCCACAATGAATCAAGTAAGTAATCCAAGGATTAAGGTGTGATTTCCCTAACATATAGTGAGTCATTCATTACACTATGAATTCATTAACATTTCATAAGCCGGTCTCTATTGGCTATGCCATCTATGTCATTACTTTGATGTTAGGTAAATAATAGGGTATAAAGTTAACGTTATGTTTCTACTTCCTTTTATTAGCATCATATAAAAAGTCATTATAATCTTATTTGGCTTTGCCTATTATCTGCTGAATCTTCATGAGTGTGATATTGGAAATTGACATTCTTAAGTTCTTCTTCATGTCTCACTTAGAATATACGTTACAGCATCATCATCCTTTCTTACTTTAATAGAGAATTCATTAGGAATAAGATTAGGCCACTAACATGAAATCCAGTTTCTTCCCCACACTAAAAAGAGGTGATTCGGCGGTTAAAATGAAACTAGATCATGTGAGCTACTCATGAAATCCAGTGTCTGCCCCACACCAAAAAGGGGTGATCCCCGACTAAGGAGAATCCAACTCAAGTGTTCACTCACACTGAAAAGGAGTGTCTAACGACTATAGTGAACCAAGAACATATCGTGAGAATTAACCAACATGTAAGTTTTGAGCTAAACATGAAATGTTGTGTCTACTCCACACCAAAAAGGGGTGGAATCACTGCCTAATGTGAAACCGAACATACCTAGCTCACTTAGGTGGAAACCAATTGCTAGTTCCTATGTTTGCTAGACATAGTTCGAAGACTAGGGACTTAATGAGAATACTTATTCACCTCGGTGTTACCCTCGTCTCATGAGACTTACAAGTGAAAGCACATCATCATAACTAGTCTATCGGTGTTGTGCTCACTTTCATTATCTTCTTTATCTTTTAGAGTTGACTCAAGTATTATGGACGATTACTTCTAGATTGAGATTTACTTACTCTTTTGATGACTTGTCATCCTTACTTACATTGATGAAATGTAAATTGTACGTACATAACATCCTCACATTAAATTTATAAAATGTGAATTATCCTTACATATGATACTTACTTTACATTGATGGAATGTGAACTATCCTTACAAATCATCCTTACGTTACATTGATGAAATGTGAATTGTTCTTACATATCATCCTTAGGTGTTAATGAGACTAGTCTCACACATTCTAACACCTTCATCCGTGAGTATTCTTTTGGTATAGTAGCTTATGTGTAAGTAAGACTTGTCTCACTTCCTTTAACACCCCATTCTTGTCAATTAGTTAATTTAGACAATTTTAATTATGTTATAACTCAGGTTACTTCCTTAATTTAGTGTAGAGGCTTCATTTCATCGCTTTTGGACGATGGACACTTCTTTCAATGAGTTACATGTGTTCATAGTTCATAAATTTAGAGCATGTTGGGAGTTGTCCCAATGGATGGCATGCCCTATGTTATGGATTCATTGAATTACTTTAGAAGTGCTTATAATATATTTGATACTCTTAGTACACAAGATTGGCATATGATTAGTATTAAAATAAACAATTGGTAATACCTTCATAGTCAATTTATCGGCACAAGCCAAACATTAATTAAACATAATTTAATGGAATCATTAGCCAATTATATTACATATATAGG
The DNA here is from genome assembly GCF_001406875.1 of Solanum pennellii. NCBI lineage: Eukaryota > Viridiplantae > Streptophyta > Magnoliopsida > Solanales > Solanaceae > Solanum > Solanum pennellii. The sequence continues at coordinate 34,065,801 of NC_028640.1, forward strand.
AGATAATGTTGTAGGACAATTTGTTGGTATAATCCAGATTTTCACTACACTTGAACTTTTGACCATTGATTAACTTATATGAACAATTCAATGTTTTAACGTTCACATGTTCGTGTGGATAGGGTATGTTGGGATTTGTATCATTGACTAGCATACCCTATGTTATGAGTTCATTAATGTAGAGATTGGTATAAATTTTCATGTTTTCGAAGTAATATGGTTAGACATATGTTTTACTAGCCAATTTATTGGCACAAATCGTAATTTCACTAGTCACTGGTCATGAGAATATCATTAGCCAATTTAGTTAACTTCACGTATATTCCATAGCTAATCTGATCATTTTCGTAAGTCAATCTCCCCATCATTCTTTGAAAGCAATGTTGTAGCCAATTCTTTTAAACAACCAATTAATCCAAATGTGATTTCATGGAGATTTTTTAAGACAATATTAGTTCATAACTTTACGCATAACGTTTTTAAGCATCTTTGACAGCATCATATTAACATTTGATGAATATAACATTTTCATAAAGTCACCTTAACAGTATGTATGCATTAAGACGTCACACATCACACTTAATGTTTTCAAACATATCTTAGTAATCCATCATTCTTTAATTTACGTAAGAACCCTACACATTAATATCATCCAGAACCACATGCCAACAACATAATCAAGACCAATCTATACAACATTGAAAACGTAACAAGGATACTATGAAATTGGATGTTTGACGAGAACGACGGAAACAACCCTAGTTTTCAAGATTTTTGAATCGTTGGAAAGAAATTTCTCTTGGAAAAAGAATTCCATGAGATAAACCCATACCATATGGAGAACATAATCTACGAACACCACCTTGAAGAACCTTGAAATCTCCCTAGAGAAATAGATTAATTTTCTGCCTCATTGCTTATGGTTTTTGCGTCGCCTTTTCTATGAGTTTGAACGTGATTCTATGTCTTAGGAACTTATATTTACTAATTAAAACTAGGGTATAATAAGGTAATTAAATAAATTAATTGAATAATTACCAAAAAGCCCCTCCAAGATTTACTTGAACAAGAAAAACACAATACTGGTCAAATCTGAAATTACTCCTAGTAATTTTGTTTTGACCCTTTAAATTTATTTAATAAATGGATAATTTAATTAATTAAGGGACCTATGGTAATTAATAAAGTTCCACTAAATCATTGGAACCAAAATTAACCCTTTTGTACCATCCTAGGTTAAGTACTAGGATTTCCCTTGAGTTGAAATAGGTTCGTGTAAGAATTTCGATTTGACCCATTTAATTTAATAAATTAAATGGATAATTTAATTAATTAAGTGACCTAGGATTATTATTATAGTACCCTTATTTGTTTATAACCATAACTAATCCTTTGGACAATCCTCGGTTAGGTACTAGGTTGTCTTTTTCTTGTCATAACCGAAATCTGGAAATTGCTTTGTGATTTTGGTTTTGTCCATTTAAATTAATTAATAATGCTGATAAATTAATCAATTAAGTATCTTAGGGTAATTACTAAATTATCCCTAAGTTTTTAGGACCATAACCAACCTTTTGTATAATCCAATGTTAGGTACTAGATTGTCTTTTTCTTATGTTAACCGAAATCTAGAAATTGCTTTGTAATTTCGGTTTTGTCCTTTTAAATTTATCAATTAAGCTTATTATTTAATTAATTAAGTACCCTAGGGTATTTATTAAAGTATCACTAAGTTTTTAGTACGATAACCAACCTTTTGGACAATCCTAGGTTAGGTACTAGGTGGTCTCTTTAACTAGTTACTAAATTAGTGCAATGCAGTTAAGGCTTAGTTGTCGGGTGCACCAATTAGTTTATTTCATTTGGTCCTAGGTTTTTTATATATTTATATAAGTAGGTTAGAGTTTATATTTTTTTAGGAAGTTAGGACCCACATGGAGGGACCCATCCACATATACCTATGACCGATTCCCACATGCTTTGCACATGTTCTTGAACATGGGTTGGTTGTACTTTCCACACTAACTTTTGTTGATGTACTATTTGGAATAATTACTTATTGTCCCAAGGACCCTCACCATGTCCTTGGGCACTTCTTAATTTACATAATCAATTTTAATGACCATGTGCTATGGTACTAGGCTTTACACCTTGATGCCTAGCGCCTATTGTGCTAGTATTACAACACATGATTTTTATCATAGGGTTTTCTTGAAGGTAAAATTTTTAAACGATCTCATTAATACTTAGAAAAGTTGGCTAACACGCTTTAAGCAAATATTTTCTACTATACCCAATATTTTTCTTATTTAACTATTATATAGAAGTTGGCTAATACTCCTGAGCCAATTTTCTATAGTATGCCCAATATTTCTCAATATTGGGAATTTCAATGCCTATATATCCCCAATACACATTCTTAAAGACCTATTGGGCTCTTCACTAGACATGTAATTTTCCGGAATGTTACAATTTTATGGTGGTAGAGTGAAGGTTCCGTAGGTCTTTTTAAGACTATTACGTGACGTAATTAATGAATGAAACATAATCTAATTGATTTAATGAATGATTATGACTTTAGTTAATGTATGTTGACTAGAATGTCCTCTATCTAGGGTATCATTGAGGATTGCATAGGTAATCTTCAAGAGGATGTATGGGCGGTCTCTTCTTGTCCTACTTAGGTCAATCTTGGAGTAACCTTCGGTGGGGAGTAAATGAAAGGAAAATAGCACAATCTTATGTTACATAGTCTTAAGGGTTATTTAGGTAGGCTTGAAAAGGGTGTATGGGCGGTCTTTTCTTGTCTTACTTAAGTAAGTCTTAGGATAATCTTTTGTGGGACGTGCATACGTTTATATAGTTCAAGTGATGTTGATTATATATTGTGGTATGTGACTTATATGCATATACGTTGACTTGTAAGTAACTATTATACTTTTATTAAACGGTTTTCTTAAAAAGAGAATGTTTCATACACAAAGTCTATTTATTATGATTTTATGCATTCTGCTATACATAGTACAGGTATTTATACTAATTCCTTAGTTTTTGTCTATCTAAAGGTGTAGGTGTAATTCGAGAGGAGTCTCAAAGTGGAAGCTTGGATTAGCATTCATTCAAGCAAGAGTTGGTCTGTCCTCACTGGTTTCAAGGACATCATGATGTTTAGTTTTCCTTATTGAAAGTATTGTAATAAACTTAGCTACGTTCTTATATGATGAAGTATGGGTATTTTCCCATTATATTACTATGTCCAAGATAACGCCTTTGAGACTTTGCCGTTCATTATGTTTTTCTATAAAAGAAATACTTTGAAGTATTATTATTTCGTGTGAAAAGTTTTAATTCCACAGTAATTTATATATATAAAT
>NC_028640.1:34069495-34106757 GCF_001406875.1 Solanum pennellii
ATATATATATATATATATGTATGTATATATATACAATATGAACGATGTCAAAGATCTTGTACAAGACCTTTAATTTGTCAAGTACGCCGTGTTGCAATTCGAGAATGCCGTAACTTCTACGGGGTACTATCGGGTAGTAACAATTACCAAGGTCTTTTCAAGACTAATATGTGAAGTCCTCTAAATATATAATTTTTTCTCAAAAGGGATTTACTGAAAATATGTCTTCTTAATGAAGTATGTTGGATAAAAGGGTCTTACCTATGGTAGCTTTGAGTATTGCTAAGGTAGGATTGAAGTCGCTTTATGGTGGTATATTCATGTTTTAATTAGTTGAGTCTTAGAGTCACCTTAGGTAGGTAGTCTAAATGATGAAAAGGCTTATTCTATTGAATATGGACTATGTGATATGTGATGTATTGGCATAAATTTTGTTTAGGTAGTCTTGAGAAACATCTAGATGTGCGTGAAGGAGTTGTATAGGCGGCTGCTTCATATCTTACATAAGTGGATCTTAGATAACCTTTAGTAGTGGGGTTCATGTGAATGTGGCTACGCGATGTATGTTACGCGAATATGTTTAACATGTGATTATTGAATTGTGTTATGACTCTTAAACTCTTTTGTGATGTTCTTTTACAAAACATTCATGAAAGCATGTTATATACTAAATGTTTGTAACGCTTCGAAAATCCAAGACGTGTTATACAGCTTAATATAAGTGTAATAAGGTTTAGACACTGTTTTAAGGTCCATTTTGATGAATATACGTCATTTATTGAGTCTAGAAACCAAAACATCCAAGAACATCCATGACATCCGAAAACTAGTTCAATGAGGTGCTCGCGTGCCTTAGCCTATCATACAAGCTTTTTGAAGTCGGAAAATGATTAAAATTAGTGGAAGGGTGTCTAACACGTGTTTAGGTTAATTCATAGTCAAAATTCCAGGTAAGATTCCCCAAGGACCAATGGATGGCCCTTGAGGAGGACCCTTTTGATTGGGGTAACACGCACTACTTGGGCAGTATACGCCGACGAATGGAGGTGACATAACATGTGTGGATCGAGGGGGCGACGATGCTATCCGTCGACCAACACTTAGACAAATCCCTGAATGACCAATATTTTCAAGTCTCTAAAATCATCTATGAAGTGCAGCACATAAGTGGTGCAGGAGTCGTCGACTCACAGACACACCGTTGGTCGAGGTCTTGTCTGTGAGGGCCTGACTTTCTGTATGTTTTTAGTTGGTTCTAATTTATTAGTTAAGGGGTTAGGTCCTTAGTTAGGGGTAAAGTGAAGACTAATTAAGTTAATTAACGCCCCATATAAAGACCCCAACCACATTGGACTAATTTAAACTCTCATAAATCACTAACCCAAACTCTCCTCCTTCTCTCTTCTTTCTCTCTCTAGTGAAGAACATTAATGAATACCAAGATAAGGGAGGATTAAGGGATGATAAGAGTAAAGTTTCACCATCAATATTTATCAACAAACAAGGTATGAGATCTATTTTACCTTTCAGACCTCTTTCCTCAAAGGGTTCTATCAAATTGACTTCCAAAATTGAGTTTTCAAGTGGGTTTCATCCAATCTCGAAATTGATGTTATGAATTTATTTTTTATGATTTGTTTTGGATATTATGAATAAATTAAAATGTATTCTAACTCAATTATGTTATTTCTTGATGTATTGCTCTAGTTTGTAGAAGATGACCTATTCCCCTTAATCCAAGGTTGTGATCTTGATATGAATTATATTGTATTGGTTCAATTGAACTAGTTATGATTTGAATTACTATTAGATGACGTTGTTTTGTCAATTATGACTACATTATGATGATTTATAGTCTTATCATTCTAGTTCTTGAGAATTTGATCTAGGTTATGAAGTATATTGTGAACTGACCCATGTATCTAATCTTAAGCTATGAACTAGTGATGAATTATGATATAGGGATTCAATTGACTTTGTTATCATGTTGGTTATTGAATTATGATGATGTTATACCCTTATTGGGTTGAATTAAGGGTTTATGGTAAGACATTGATGATGGATTATGAAGGGGACTTGGTAAGTCTTGTGATCCCTATCCTTTACCTCAAATTTTTGTTAACTCTAATTAAATCATGACGTTGTATAGAAGTATGAATTGAATTAGGATTGATAGAATGGTATGATGTTGAATTGAAATCTCTTGACTATGATTTGTGAGGTGTTGGCTTAAGATGTAAATGATATAAGGATGGTAAATGATTTACCAATGTGCCTTATTGTGAAGTGATATGTAAATGTGTTAACCTCACTTATATGAATTGTAATTAAAGGATTATACTCTTGCAATTCTTATTTATCTATGATCATAAATATACAAGGGTTAGACCCTATAACCTACAATAAGCTATGATAAACTACATTAAAGATATTTCAAATAAAGGGACTTAGCTTAGCACCTAGTGAAGTTGACGATGAGAGCTGATAGCTTTCTGTAGTGGAAGATTCAACCTATAGTTCCATATGTGGTGTTGACTCCCCAATGAGGGATACTCATACAATAGATTCCCATTAGAGGAGGCCCCAATTGCGAAGTGGTATGTAGAGGGATTATACCTATCTCTTAGTTCTTGAACTATGTTACCCTCATAGGAAGACTAGTTAGTGGATCCACCTAGAAAGCTAAATCTATGTTTGGTTTTACTCATTACATCCCGAAATCACACCCTAGAAGATATGGCATTCTCTGAATGCAACCGCTGTACTTGACATCTCGGAGGTCCTGTACAAGCCCTTTTAATATCTTTCATCACATATACATAACGAAAAGTAGTGCGAAATTAAAACTTTTAACATAAAAGTAAAATATCTTTAATAACATCTTTCATTAGAAATCATAGGAAATACAAATCTCAATCTCATCAAAGATTAGACACGAGAATACTTGGTACACAATCCATACTTCAAAATATCGAAATACTTATTCTATTACAATACTTCGATAATGGAAATAAAAGACATCTTATGCCTCGAGTCAAATGAGGATATAGTTCAACTTCACTTGAATGATTCTACGATCAAACTCTTTCTTCCCAAATGCTCCTCACCTACCAACCACTAAAGATAATGATAAAGCATGGAATTAGTACAAACACATTACTAAGTATGACATGATGCAAAAAATTATGAAAATGGACATTAGTTGTAATATATGCATATTTATTTAAATATCATATAGTAATCATAAGAAAAACAATTAACACCTTAGTAACACATAAGATAATATTAAAGCACTTTGGGGCTCTCTTTTTAAACATAGGTTGACCTTGCTTACCGACTTTACCCTTTTTCAAAGCCCTCATGCTCCTCTTTAAAATCCTTACACTTCTCCTAAGTTTAGGTTCTTCAACATTCCCCTTACCATGAATAAGGTTAATGAACCTCCCAATCTTAACCTTCCTCCTCACATGGAGAAAGTACTCCCCTAGAAGAGCCCTCTTTAACTCCTCCCACTCTATAGAACCCGACTCTGCCTATTATCTTTCCATTGAGTCTACCACACTTGAGAAACCTCCCTCAAGTTGGTAAGAAGCTAACTCTGCCTTCTCCCTAGACGTCGCCCACACTGAACTCAACACCTTGTACACACCATCTAGAAACTATTGGGGATCCTCTGCCACCATTGAGGAAAAAAAGATAGGAGGATTCATCCTCACAAATTCCCCGAACCTAGAGATCATAGTGCTCTCCACAACATTCATTCTAAGTGAAATACACATATTCACATGGGTAGTCAAATCTCGTGTTAAAATAAGTAAAGCCTTTCTAATTTATCTATTAGTCAATTTTGGGGTAACCACCGGAACTTCTACCCATAATAGGGACTTAATAACCTTGAGTATCTTGAGGAACTTGTTCAACTTGATGAGGAATCTCCTCATTCATATCATTCTCCTAAACTGTCATAGTCTATTTCCTCCTCATATTCATCATCCTAGAAACATAACGAAAACCATAATAAAAATAGTACTCAGAACCTTTACGCTACGGCACAACATAGGAGTAGAAAAGAAGGGAAAATTTATCGTCCTATAGCCTCTCGTCCATAGATGTGTCGCGACTCACACTGATGGTCAAGACTCTACTAGACGTGACTGGATGAGACTTTTTGATTCGTACGACTACTTTCATTACCTATTATGTGTTACCAAGCTTTTCACATCCTGAAACCACATCCTAGAGTACGTACATTACATCTCGTAGGTCTTGTACAAGCCCCTTTCGTATCGTTTATCACATATACATAATGAAAAATACTATGGAATTAAAAAATTTAACAAAACAACATAATATCTTTAATAACATCTTTCTTTAGAAATCATAGGAAATACTAACTCTCAATCTCATCAAAACTAAGACACGAGAATATTAGGGACACGGCCCATACATCAAAACATTGAAATACTTAGTTTATTACAATACTTCGATAAAGGAAATAAAAGACATGTGATACCCTTGAGTCAAATGAGGATGTACTTCAACTTTACTTGAATAATGGTACTATCCAAGTCTTTCTTCCCAAATGATTGCACCTACCAACCACTATAGAGATATATAAAATCATGTAATTAGTAGAAACATATGTACTAAGTATGGCATAATGGATAAAATCATGAAAACGGACATTTATTGAAAATGTGCATCTTTTCATTTTAATATCATATCTTAATCATAAGAATAACATTTACACCTCAGAAACACATAAGATAAGGTTAAAGCAATTTAATACATTTTAATGAAAATGTACAGCGAACTATGTCACCTTACATTGACTATTTCTCTATGCTACAATGAAGGTTACAGTGAAGTTCTCAATTTCTTCTTAGACACTCTTAAGTATGTAATCCTCCCACTAAGAGACATCCTAAGACTCATTTAAGTAGGACAAAAAGAGACGGCCCATACAATCTCTCTAGGAACACCTAAATGATCCTTGACACCACATATAATGAGATCAATACTCTTCCAAGGCATCACACATATGAAAATGAGATTCTCCTACCAAAGGTGATTCTAAGTCTTTTATGAGTGATTTATGAAGCGATCACCCATAAAATCCCTTACACACACTATTGATATCAATAGTCTACCTCAAATAAAATTATTCTCACTTAATACATCAACACATCGACAATATGCCATTCTCCTTCCAAAGTTTGTAAAAATACTTACTTAAGTAAATCAAGAAGATAAATTCCATGATTGACCTTTTCCAGATAACCTAAATAATCCTTAAGACTACCTAAGGCTTAGATCATGTCAACATAATCAACCATTTTCCCTAACTAGCGTGATTCTTAGGACTTATCTAGGTAAAATACGAACTGACCATTCCTATGCCCCCTTCACACCTTAACATGACAACCCTAAACTACTATAGATAGGTATTTTTTCATTTAACATGCTTTCTTAAGTTAAAGAACTACATTAATTAGGTCATTTAAGACTCACTCATCATAGGAAATCATCTGTTTTTCTTCTCTTTATCGTGCTATCTAGAGCTTTGACACTTTGTTTCATTCTAAGTATCTAACTTCCTTCTTGTTTGAACGTGTAGAATAATACACACATGATTTAGGATAATCAAGTGGTCTAAGGTGCCAGAATCAACATCAAACCTTCCCACGAAGGAGCAATGATGGAAATTCCCAGCGTGAACTAAAGACATGCAGTAAGTATGGTCGTTTTCATAGAGGTGAGTACATGGTAGATTCTAAATGCATGCCATGGGTGTTAATGAAAAGGAGGATGTTGAGATTGCTGCATATAAGCTCAAGGATATGGCTCAGGTATGGGTTTTCTCCATAAATGCTATGCTACCATAAACCATCGAAATATGGTAGTAAGGTTTCATTTTCAAAATAAGTTGGATTAATATGGGAAGGGCGTGGTTCAAATCAAATACACCAAATAATGTCCTATCTTGATGTCAATAAGATGTTACCTAAAGAATACTTATGCCACATAGTTAGAGTCAATGTCTTAGAACAAGAAGTCCCTTCCATAGACTCTATGTCCATAGTAAATACGAGGTTTTTTAGGATAGGGATGTTGAGTCTGAGGTATAAAGGTCATTATGAGATCTTGATTCATGTCGGTAAAATTACCAAACGACTTTGCTTCTATTCATCTAGTGTTTCACATTTCGATGCTTTAAAAGTGTCTAGGAAATGCGACGTCCATCCTACCCGTCGAGGGGTTAGGAGTCGATGGGAATCTTTCTTTATGAAGAGGTTCCCATTGAAATTTTAGATCGTCAAGTGAAGAGACTGAAGAACAGGGAGGTTCTCACCGTGAAGGTGTTATGGAGGAACACCCTTGTTGAGGGGGCAAGATGGGAAGCCGAGGCCGATATGAAATCCCGTTTCCCTCACTTGTTTAGTTCTTGAGGTTGGATATACTCTTCCTAGCTCTGATTTGTTTAAGGAACTCTGAGATTTTAGCGCATTATTCAATTTGGTATTATAAGTACACGTGCATTCTATACTTGCATTAAATGAGGTAAAATAAGTTCATGTGTGCATTATGTTGCTGTTTTTGTATAGCACAGACGTAATTTTATGTGTTGCATGAGTTATGATGTGCATCAAGTTAAGTGTAATTGAGAAGGAAGTTCCTCGATCCCAAATATGAAGCTTCAAATAAGCTTGAATGTTATGCATCATTCAAATAAGTGTGAATCTCATGTTAAAAGAAGATAAAAGTTTAAGCATGAGAAAGTAACTTTTGAAAATTACCCTCTTTGTTTTAAACGATGTGTAGTGTCATTCAGGGACGAATGTTCCTAAGGAGGGATAATTTAACATTTCAGAAAATTACATGTCTAGTGAAGATCCCAATAGATATTTAAGAATACGTATTGGGGATACATAGTCATTCTAATGCCCATTTTTTAGAAATATTGGACATAGTATAGAAAATTGCCTAAGGTGTATTAGCCAATTTCTATGTAATAGCAAAATAAACAAAATATTGGGTATAGTAGAAAGTATTGGCTTAAAGGGTGTTAGCAAAATTTTCTAAGTATTAATGAGCTTGTTTAAGAAATGTACCTACAAAGAAGACCCTATGATAAAAATCATGTTTCGCAATAATAACACAATTTGTGCTAGGTATCCAAGTGTCAAGCCTAGTACCAAATCACGTGATCATGTAAATTAAGTAGTGCCTAAGGACATGGTGAGGGTCGTTGGGACAATGCGTAAGTATTCCAAATAGGACATCAAGAATAGTTATTTGGGAATGTACAACCAACCCATGTGCAAGCACATGGGCAAAATATGTGGGAATCGGCCATAGGAGGGGACAACCCTAACCGAATTCGGTTAGGGTAGTTAAGGGGCAGCAAGTGTGGACGGGTCCCTCCATATGGGGCCTAACTTCCTAACCAATTCTCGACTCTAACCTACTGCCCAAAATTTCTGACTAACCTAGGACCAAACGAAATAAACTAATTAGTGCACCCGACAACCTAAGACTTAACCGGGTGGCACTAACCTAGTAACTAGTTAAAGAGACCACCTAGTACCTAACCTAGGATGGTCCAAAAGGTTGGTTATGGTACTATAAACTCAGGTATATTTTAGTAATTACCCTAGGCTACTTAATTAATTAATATATCAGATTAATAATTAATTTAAAAGGAAAAAAGTTAAATTAAAAAGCAATTTCTAGATTTCGGTTAAGACAAGAAAAAGACAACTTACTACCTAACCTAGAATATTCCAAAAAGTTTGTTATGGTCCTAACAACTTAGGAAAACTTTATTAATTACCCTAGGCTACTTAATTAATTAATTTATCAGCTTAATTGATTAATTTAAGAATACAAAACCGAAATCACAAAGCAATTTCATGATATCGGTTATGACAAGAAAAAGACAACCTATTACCTTACCTAGGATGGTCCAAATGATTAGTTATATTTATGACGACATAACCATAATGTAACGATTACTCTAGGCCACTTAATTAATTAAATTATCCATTTAATTAATTAAATTGAAGGCTTCAAACCGAAATTCTTACACTAACCTAGTACAACTCAAGACACATCCTAGTGTTTAACCTAGGATTGTCCAAAAGGGTTAATTTTGGTTCCAATGATTTAGGGGAACTTTAGTAATTACACTAGGTCCATTAGTTAATTAAATTGACCATTTAATTAATTAATTTAAAGGGCAAAACAATAAATAGAAAATTTTTCTAGATTTGACCAAGTATTGTGTTTTCCTAGTTCTAGTCAATCTAGGAGGGGCTTTTTTGTAATTAGTTAAATAATTTATTTAATTAAATTATTAAACCCTAAGTATAATGAGTCAAGATCAGTTCCTATGACTTATAATCACGTTCAAACTCATAGAAAAGACGACGCCAAAACAGTAAGCAACGAGGCAAAAAACTTATTGATTTCTCAAGGGATTTTAAGGTTTCTTCAAGATGTCGTTCAAGGTGGTCTTTGTATATTGAGTTCTATATAAGGTATGGGTTTCTCTCATGGACTTATTTCTCCAAGAGAACTTTCTTTCCAACGATTCAAAGTTCTTGAAAACTAGGGTTGTTTTACGTCATTCTCGTCGAACTTTCCTGTCCCTAAAATTCTTGTTACGTTTTCAATGTCGTTTCGATTAATCTTGATCATGTATTTTGTATGTTGTCATGGATGATATTAATATAGTGTTATTAATTGTTAAATGTCGAATGAACTATTAATTATACTCGTTTGATGCTAAGGGTTCCTTACGTGAATTAAAGAACGATGTATTACTAAGATATGTTCGAAAAAGTTAAGTGTGATGTGTGACGTCTTAATACATACGTACTGTTAAGGTGATTTTATGAAGATGTTATGTTCATCAAATGTTAATATTATGTTGTCCAAGAAGATTAAAAATGATATGCCTAAAGTCATGAACTAAGATTGGCTTAAAAGATCTTCATGAAATATCATTTGGATGATTTGTCTATCTTATGCCAATAATTTCGGCAATAAATTTGTTGTTTAATAGAATTGGCTACAACATTTCCCTCAAACAATTATGGGAAGATTGACAAACTAATATGACGAGATTTGCTATGGTATATACATGAGGTTAATTAAATTGGCTAATGATATTCTCATGACCAGTGTCTAGTGAAATAATTTTTTGTGCAAACAAATTGGGTAGTAACATATATGTCTAACCATATTACTTACAAAACATGAAAATTCATACAAATATATATATTAATGAACTTATAACATATGGTATGCCAATCAATGGGACAAGTCCCAACATACCCTATCCACACGAACTTGTGAACGTTAAAACATTGAATTGTTCTTATAAGTTAATCAAGGGTTAAAAGTTCAAGTGTAGTGAAAGTTTGGCTTATGACGACAAATTGGCCTACAACATTATCTTCAAAATATGTAATAGAATTTGCTAATGATTCCATGAAATTCTATTTGAATGAATGTTAGTTTATGCCAATACTAATCATATGCCAATCTTCTGTAATAAGAGTATCAAATATATTATAAGAACTTTTAAAATAATTCAAACGATCCATAACAAAGGGCATGCTATCCATTTGGACAACTCCAAACATGCTCTAAAAGAATGAACTATGAACATATGTAACTCATTGAAAGAAGTGTTCATCGTCCATAAACTATGAACTGAAGCTACTACACTAAAGTAAAGAAGTAACATGATTTATAAAATAATTAAAGGGGTCTAACTTAAGTAAGTTACAAGAATGGGGTGTTAAAGGAAGTGAGACAAGTCTTAATTACACCTAAGATACTATGTCAAATGAATACTCACGAACGAAGGTGTTAGAATGGGGTAGACTAGTCTCATTAACACCTAAGGATGATATTTAAGGACAATTCACATTTCATCAATGTAAAGTAAGGATGATATGTAAGGACAATTCACATTTAATCAATGTAATTGAGGATGATATGTAAGAACAATTCACATTTTATCAATGTTAAGTAAGGATGTTATGTAAGGACAATTCACATTTCATCAATAAAAAGTATGGATGACAAGTCATCAAAAGAGTAATTAAATCTCAATATAGAAGTAAGATTCCGTAATACTTGAGTCAACTCTAAAAGATGAAGAAGATAATGAAAGTGAGCACAACACCTATAGATTAGTTATGAGTATGTGCTTGCATGTGTAAGCCTCATGAGACGACTCTTCCGCCGAGGTGGATAATTAGTCTCAATAAGTCCCTAGCTTTCCAACTATGTCTAACCAACATAGGAACTAGCCAGTGGTTTCCACCTAAGTGAGCTAGGTATGTTCGGTTTCACTTTGGCCGGTGATTCCGCCTCTTTTAGGTGTGGGGCAGACACTAGATTTCATGTTCATCTAACATGATCTATGTTGGTTAATTCTCACAATATGTTGTTGGTTCTCTATAGCTGTGAGCCACTCCTTTTCGTTGTGGAGTGAACACTTGAGATGGACTTTCCTTAGCCGAGGATCTCCCTTTTTCAGATCATACACTGTATTTCATGAGTAGCTCACATGATCAATATTCATTTTAACTGCTGAATTACCTCTTTTTAGTGTGGGGAAGACACTGGATTTCATGTTATCTAGCATGATCTTATCCATAATAATGTATCTATGAAAGTAAGAAAGCATGATGATGATAGAACGTATGTTCAAAGTGAGCCATGAAGAAGAGCTTAAGAATATCAATTTCCAATATCACAATCATGAAGTTTCAGCAAATAATGGGCAAAGCCAGATAAGATTGGCTTATAATGACTTCTTATATGATGCCAATAATGGGAAGTAGAAACATAACGTTAACTAAATACCCCATAACTTCCCTAACATGATAATAATGAAATAGATGGCATAGACAATAGAGACCGGCTTATGAAATGTCAATGAATACATGGTGTAAAGAATGACTCACTACAAGGTAGGGGAATCATTCCTTTGTCCTTTGTTTACTCATTTGATGAATTGTGAATATGGGACTACAATGAATCGTTGCATTTGTAATTAAACATAGGACTAAACGAATCGTTGAACTACACAACAACAAGAAGAAAAAGACTGAAAATAAAACTAAGTGTGAGAATGTGAGCTCTCGGGTTGGGGTTGATCAAATTTTCAAAATCTTGGCCCGAGTTGTTTTTAAATTATGTTGATGATACTAATTTCTTATAATCATATAGTATATTAGTTGTGTGCTTTGAGTGCATTAAAATACATCATATTCGTAAAACAACTCACAACTAACGAATTAGGAAACACTAATGAATAGACTTTCAAAAAATGGCATGTTGCTTAAGAAGATCTTTCATTGATCATGCATAGCTTTATGTGTATGTGTGCATACACCCATACTGAGTACAAGTGGTTTACGAACCCCCTACTATTTACTATTTTTATAGGTGTAGGTCAAAGGACAGACTGAAGACTTCTGCAGCTGTTTGGACATCATCTTTCTCCAAACCATTTAGTAGGTCCTCTGGATTTTGAGGATGGTACATTTTTAGTCTAGCCTTAGTTTTAGACATAAATACTGGATGCTGTCCCTAGCGTTTCTTTCGTACTTTAATTTCAAAGCTCTATAATAAGGCCGGGTTTGGCAAACTATTAATGATGTATTCATCTTCTATTTCGAATCGACTCTTATGATAAGTGGTTGTTTCTTTATATGTAGCTTAGTATATGATGAAACTATGTAACTACTCTATGAAGTCTATGTATTCTTCATACATATAATTTTTTTTTAATTTTCCGCTAAAATTAACCATATTAATGTGATGAATGCAAGAAGAGGCTTGTCTGCGACCTTTGAGAGGTTAACAACTCCAGTGGCGAAACTGATTCTAGAATGCGGGTCGTGACACAAAGCCTACACGTGCCATGTCTAGATAGCGTCCCATTACACTACCTAAACTTTGTAGATCTTATCAAATACTAGAATTATCCCCTATGATAATAATAGGCAATAGCCAACATAAAATATACTAGCTACACATGGAATCTGGAGTCTACCCTACTCCTGTAAAGGGTGTTCTATTTGCCAATGGTAGAACTAGGACACATCCCATGTAGGAGCATGTTTAAATAATATCAATGTCTTTTATGATGTCTAGTCTCCTTCTTAAGTAGAGATACATTGCACTATAGCCTCCTTCTCAAGTAGAGATACATTTCACTCTAGTTTCCTTCTCAAGTAGAGCTACATCCCATAACATATTCAGTCGGTGCTAGCCTTTGTTCTCATAGAATAAGTTCAATAAAAAGGGGGCATATGAAAAGGTACCATTTATTAGTCATTACCTAGTCAAAACACACCTACCAAAAATTGATCTACTAGGGGTGCCATTCAATGGTCTATAAGGATAGCTCATTCTTAACCTTTTTTCTTTAGTAGGTTTCACATATTAGCCATTCTTAAAAGGGCACCATCTTAGGTCTACCAATCCTTTCCTCTTCTATCACATATTTAATTGTGTTCAAGTATCATATAGGAGTAACCAAATCAACCTATCAAGATACACTAGTAACACAACTAGAGACATCACCATAGTCTATCATGATCACAGATAGTCAATTAGGAGAGTTCAATCTCACACATACAAATATATCATATAGTTCTTCACATTGATCTTGATCAAGTCTTAACATGATAATATCACCATTTATAAAGTAATGCCGACAAGGATATTTATTACAATTCATAAAGTAATGCCGACGAGGCCACATCATAAAAAATATAACACATAAGCACCTCCACCATAAGTGAACCATAGAAATTGTAATCACAATTAAAGACCTACACTACATATATTAAAGAGAATTAGGGCAGAGTACCACCAATAAATCTCACCACTTCAATCTATAGCTAAATCATCCAATACAATACTCAAAGTCTTTTACCCATTACAATGATCACCAATACAATCCACTATTTACACTAGAAATGGAATCAAAAGTAATTCAATATTGATTTATGAATTTAGGGCAGCGTACTAACAATTCTAACAAGATTCTATCATAATTCAATATCCCTAATCAAATAACATAAGAATTCAATAGCATTAACACTTGATCAAGTCTCCCACAAAGTAGTCAAAAAATAGGGTTCATGAATTACAGGGGTCCATATAAATTTTGATGTAAAATAATTCAATTAACACTAATTCAATCATATATATTTGATCTAAAATGTTTTATGCAAGAACCCATGGTAGATTTCAATTTAGAAGATTTCATGGCTTTGATCATATTTGAAATTCAATGGAATTGACTCCTTGAATAAAGAGATTTTAAGTATATAGAACAATACCTTAATTTGATGAAAATCCCACAAGATTGTTGGAGAAAAACATGGAAAATATGTCTTCTTCCTTGGAGCTTCAAATCTTCATCAATGGAGGTTTTTGGAGACGAACAATGGAGAGGTTCTATTTTTTACATGATTGTTATGATTTGATGGGTGAATTGGGGTTTAAAAAGGTCTAATATCCTCCGATAACTAGCCCCTAAGATACGCAATAGACCGCTCAACTTATAGGACCTTTATAAAACTTAAACTCAACTAAAATTTCCAAAATTATCGTCGTGGAACAAGTCTGCATCGCGGAGCTGTTTTCACAAGATTTTTGAAATTTAATTTTGGACATAGGAGTGCGCGACCTGGCTGCGACGTGCCTGTGTTTAACCAATGTACAAACCCTGCTGTCTTGGGGAGCTTGTTGTACCAATGTTTAGGTCCTCCTTGGGGACCCTTAGTGTGGTCCACGGTTAGTCATACCAAGACGTTTTGACCATAAATACTCTTTTATAACTGTTAGGAACCTCTCAAATCAATTTGAACTCAAAAAAACACATAAAACTTGATGAAACACATTAAGGCACGCAAGCACATTTCAAGGCAAAACATTAGAACATCTTGGATGTTCTTAGACGTTTGACATCCAAACTTTACCAAACTCTAGAAATTGCCTATTAATATCAATATAAACAATTTTAGAACATAATTAACTCATAATCAATATGTTGGAATCTAATTATACCTATCTCATTTTAAGGGTGTAACAGTAACCTACATCTTAGCATCTTCAAGTCCTACTCGTTCTATGTCTAGGTAGCATCTCCTTCCACTACCTAAATGTTGTATAAATTCTCCAACACTAGAATGTATACCACATGATGAGAATATTCATTAACAAACATAGACCATACTAGCTAGGCATGGAATCCAGAGTCTACCTTACTCCGATGGAGGCTGTTCTACTTGCCAATGGTAGAGCAAGGACACATCCCATGTAGGCACATGGTTAAGGAATATGAAGGGTTTCTTTGTAGTCTAGTCTCAACTTATGTAGTATCACTCCCCAAGCATATTCACTCGTTGCTAGCCTTTGTTTTAATAGAGTAAGTTCAATCACACAAGGCATATGAATAGGCAACACTTCTAGTCTTACCTAACCACAATGACTCTACCAAAGATTGGTCCACGAGGCTGCCACTCAATGGTTAAAGATAATAGCTCTATGACTTCCTTAGAGATGGTTTCGTGCCCAACCCATCCCTAAGTCCACCAATCACACAAGGAGGATACCATTACGACATTCAACTCTAAGGATATCATAACCTTATTTACATTATTTTAAGGTCATGCATATAAGACAAGGGTGCTTTAGCCTACCAAGTCAAGGGATCACATATTCACATAATTTCATTCATCAGCAACAAGGACTTAGGTCAACTAAATCAAGACAGAACAATCATCATATCACATGTACATGATCATACATGTAACAAGTAGGGATACTAAGTCTACCACACAAGATTCCATATCAACACCTTTATATACAACCTTATCACATACCTTCACTTCAATAAGAATCATAACATAAGAATTCATACAAGATCTCATAAGCATTACAAGAGTACTTCACATCATATCCTTACATTGTAAAAGATTCACACTTATATCACATCATACTTTAGTTCACATGTTCAATCATGTAATAAAATCTTATACATGATCACATTACTTCATATCAACAACTTCCCATTATACCTCCATATAATCCCTAACATGATACTACTACAATTTATATAATGATGCCGACAATGCCATAATCATCATAACTATAACACATAAACACTGCCACCAGAAGTGGACCATACCAATTCATACAATTAAATCCTAATTCTACATAATATAGAGAGGTTAGGTCATCTTACCACCATTACGTCACCATCATCAACAATCCATAACTATTCCAACCAATTCGATTCCCGAAGGCTCTTACCAATAGCAATAAACACAATTCCAAACAAACTATCAAAAAATATACAATATGAACATAATACAATAAAGGCAGCCTATAATAATTCAACTATGATCAATGCGTAAAGCAATAGTCCAATACAATCTACACATTAATTCACTACTATCAAGCCATATTCGATTTACCCACATTACAGTAAAATTTAGAGATTTGATAAGGTCAAGGGTTCATGGAGGATTTCATTGGAAAACATCAATAATACATCAATAACATCATATCTTTACATTTGAAAATATTTCATACAAGAACCCATGACTTAGAGTAGAAATTGGACCTTTTCATAAATTTGAAGATCTTTGAATCAATTTGAAATAGGCTCTAAGGTAATATCAAGCCTTATGTGAAGAAATACACCTTATTAGAAGTAATCAAAACATAATTGAGGAAGCACTCCATTCGAATCCATCAACAAAACTCCATCTTCACCTTTAATTCTCATGGAGGTTTTTGGATAGAATTTGCAGGGGAAAGGGTTTTGATATATGTTATAGGGTCTAAATTAAAGATTAATCACTTAAATACTCTTAAAATAATAAAATACATCTACAATAGTCGTCCTCCTTATTTATAAGACTTGGAGTTAATTTCCCAAAACACGCCAAGCTTGGCAGAATATTGTAGGCAGTGCAGGTGCCCATCGATGCCCACCCATCGACGGACCGTCACCTAATCTGCGTACAGTCGTTTTGGTCTTAAACTCTACAATATGCAAGCTTCAAGGCTCCATCGAATCCCTATGTAAGGACTCAAAAATGCATTAAGTCAAAATAGAGTTTAACATGTGTGTTGTGATATTATGAAGTTTTGAAATGACTAAAAATAGTGTTAAGAGGTGGTACATAGAGTTTGAAAGATTTCAGAGGTGAAACATCAAAGAACGTCCATTAATTTTCGAATGTTAGCCTTGAGACGTGCTAGTGTGCCTTAGTATGTTTCATGAGGTTTTAAGTAGTGTTTGGAGCTCAAATTTTAAGTGAAGGTTCCTAAAATATATAGATGTTTTTAGGGTGGAAATATTGAGTCAGGACACCTAATGAACCACCAAAAATGTCCTTGAAGAGGACCCAAATGTAGGCAGCATAATACCTTTGGTATGTCAATTGATAACTTGCTATCGACGCCCTGTATTGCAGTCTACGTGTCATCGATTGGGGGAGTCACTCCATACAAAAACGTGGGATTTGAGCCCCCAAATTAAAGGTCTCAGTCATAAATGATGGACGTGCAGTACGGTGCCATCGTTCTATTGGTGGTTCATCGACTTCAGGCGTCGTTTGGACCTGCATATTCTGCCTGCGTTCTGCCAAGTGAAGGGGCGAATTTTAAACGTCCAAATAAATGCATGTGTGTTTATTTTAGGTATTATTAGTATTTCATGAGTATTTAAACAATAATAAATTCAATTTTACCGTTGATTCCAAATCAAAACCTCTCTATCACCAAAATGCTATCAAGAACACCATAGAAGAATAAGAGAAGTTGGAGGCTGCTATTAGGACAAAACTCACAAAGGAATCATGCGGGGATTACAAATCAAATATAAGGTATGTGACTCTTATTCATCCATGGATTCTTCCCTTAATGGATTCCCCTAGTTTTCCTTAATTGTGAATCCAAAGAATCCCAATGCAGAGAAGGTTGTGATTGCATTGTGGGTAAGGTTTGATTGTGATCCCAATCTAGTGGGTAGAATTAAATTATATACATGTGATGATTATAGATGTTTCTATGAAGTTTTCATGGTTAATTGTAGTAAGTGATGTGAAAGGTGATCATGGAGGTTTTAGGCCATTAGAGGGTAGATGAAGGTTCTAGGTTGATCTTTTTATTTCAATTGTATTATATTTTATTTGAGCATGATTATATTGAATCACCTATATAGTAATATATCTAGGCCTAATTTATCTAGATTGGTCTTGACTTGTAAAGTTTGGATTTAACCTATGTTATCATGTATGCCTAGACTTACCTCCTAATGATCAAATTGAATGAAGTAAACATGTAATTGAAGATCATGATGAGTTGAAAGTAGTAATTGTTTATAGGCTTGTATGGCATAGAAGCTAGGGCTTTGGGGGGGGGGGTTAAAGTCATTATTAAGGGATTGTGATGATGGGTTATCTATCTTCTACACCTAGACATGAACATGATAGGAGAAGAAAGTTCTCTCACTAGATGAATTCTATTTGATCTAAGAACCTAAAATTAATTAAGACATGATGAACTAGATTATCTTGAAGATGGAATGTATTATCACTTAATGTAAGACTTGGTGAGATGAGACTAAGGCGTGATAGCTTGAGATGTGAATATTATGATAGCTTGAAATATAATTCTCATGATAGCTTGTGATGGTGGATGTCATGATAGCTTTAGATTGTAGGTCTCAAGGGTATATTGGGATAGTAAATCTTAAAGAGGCTTGAGTTGAAATATTCATGTTAGTTTGAGATGCTGAAGTCTATGAAAACTTAGGTTGAATACTCATGGTAGCTTGAGGTGATGAACTTCATGGTAGCTTGTGATAGAGAAACTAAACTCTCTCATGGTTATCTTGGTTTTGTGTTATAAGTATACTTAATCATGTTAGCTTGACTTTGTTTGTCCAAAACCATTTCATGGTAGCGTTAGGAGAAAAGCCTATACTCTCCTAATGGTAGCTTGATTAGCATGCAAGGTGTATTTCATAGAATATCTTGAGATTAGTGTCTCATTATAGCTCAGGATTGAACATTCATGCTCCCCTATGGATTATCTTGCATCTACGTGATTGGTTGCATCGTGGTTAGGATTGCTGTATCTTTCCTTAGTTAGGTTGGTTAGTATGATTAGATGCTTTCCATGGTAGTAGGTCTATTATTATAGCATGTTGACCTTAATAGACAATGTTGTAGATAAGTTAGCTTGGATTAGGTTAGTCTATAGGGGTGCTTAATATGGATAGTAGTATGGGATGCCATCTATACATTGCACAAGTATTACTCGAAGCTACCTATGACTTGACCCCTATGCGATGTATGTTTAGCTCTGTAGTGGCTATGGTTTTATTACAAAACATGAATGGATTAAGATTATAGTTCCTTATCAATATGTAGTAAGTCTATTAGTGACACCGAAAGTTAATAAAATATGATAGGGTGACTTCAAGACATGCTTACTGTGTGAGGTAGAATGGGATGCCTTATATGCATTGCACAAGTATTCATTGAGGTGGCCTAGGGGCATAGTTATCATATGTTATGAAAAAATTAGGTCTTAATTATGAAAGTTGGTTATGATAACGAATGTAACGACAGCAAATAAACCCTATATGTTAAACACTCTAGGGTCAATACACGACGTACTAGACCTCTTTAAGGATTTGAACAAGTCCTTTGAAATCGTTCATTACATACATGTATGAAAAGTAGTGTGGAATTAAAACTTTTCACACAAATATTATTTGAAAATATCTTTAATATAAAATGATAGAAATACTAAGTCTCAGCATACACCAATCTTAGACTCAAGAATATTTGGAACACTACTGATACATCAAATATATTAATATCCTAAAATAAAGGAGGACATACCCCAATTTTTCTTGAAAAAGTCCTAGTTTACAAGATTTGGTTCAAGATGCCTCTCACCTTCCACCTACAACGTTAGATATAGATAAAATGTATGGAATTAGTACATTTCATGTACAAACTGTAACGCCCCTCAAAATGATCTAGGTTAAACTAGAGACTAACACGTGCTTCATGAGGTTCTAAAGTCCTAAAATGGTCTATAATGATGTTAAGAGGAATTGTCTAAAGTTTTGTGCAGTTTGGAAGTAAAACATCCAAGAACGTCCATGACGTTCAAAAGGTTAGCCTTTGAAAATCTTAGTGTGTCTCAGTGTGTTTCGTTAAGTTTTACGTGTTCATTTTAGATGAAATTCATTTGAGAGGTCTGTAACATTGTACGAGTGTAAGTATGTTAGAAACAGTCGAGAAAATCGACCCAAGGACCAACCAGGGTGTCGTTAAGAAGGACCTAACTCAAGAGGCAAAGTTGTCCAAACCATCCCTACTGACGGAGGCAATCGACGTCCAGTAGGCCAGTCGACGCCCCATAAATGTGGGGAGTATGTTGAGACTTATCTTTGGATATGAAGATCCCATGTGAGTGTCTTTGATTTAATCAATCATTGTCATCACGGCCCGTCGATGTTGGTTGGTCGATGGCACATGCCGAAATTCTACAGGTGTCTTGGCCAACTCAAGGGAAAGTTGGGTATTTCACATAAACTTCTTACAATTAGTTGGAAGGTTTCTTAAGCCTTACTAGAATTCATGTGTAGATTGTATTGGGCTATTGATTTATGTAATGATCATATATTAATTTTTATAGGCTTCCTTGGTTTGATTATGTTCATATTGTATATGGTTGGAAAGGTTTTTTGGAATTGTGTTGATGGATATTGGTAAGAGCCTTTGTCAAGTACGCCGTGTTCGAATCAAGGGTTGCACTAGCTTTTAGTGTGTACTTGCAAGTTGTGCAAACTTAGTATCAGAGCATAGGTTATGAAGTAGTATTTACGAATCGAAAAGTCTCAAAAAGCCATGTCTAGTAGAGTGTGGTTCATTTGTGTGAGTAGAAACACATCCATGAGGGAGAGAATATATGACGATAGAGTTTCCCTTCTTTTGTACTCTTTTGTTGTGGCATATAGTAAAAAGTTATGAGTGTCCTTCTTAGTGTTTTTCCTTGTGTTTATAGGATATGACTTCTAGAAGAATGAATGCAACAAGGGTTGAAGAGAGGAGGGTGAATGAGGAAATTCCTCCCCAAGTTGAGAAGGTTTTTCAAGGTGGAAAATGTACATAAGGTGCTCATGTTCCTCAATTTGATAAAGTTCATAATATGGGTCAAAGGGATGAGGTTCTGGTGATTCCTCCAAACTTGACAAATGGAGAGATTAGGGATGCTTTAATTGCTCTAGGCTGAACTATGACCACCCATGTGACTAGAGACATTGGGCCTAGGGTGAATGCTTTGGAGAGTACTATGACCTCTAGATTGAGGGACTTTGTGAGGATGCATCCTCCTATCTTTCTTGGGTTTAAGGTGGGAGAGGATCCCTAAGAGTTTCTTGATGGTGTGTACAAGGTGTAAAATTTTATAGGAGTGACTTCTAGGGAGAAGGCGGAGCTAGCTTCGTACCAATTGAGAGATTTTGCTCAAGTATGGTACAATCAATGGAAAGATAATAGGCCGGATTAGTTGGGTTCCATAGAGTGGGAAGAGTTTAAGGAGGCTTTCTTAGAGAAGAACTTTCCCTATGAAAAGAGCAAGGTGAAGGTTGAAGAGTTCATTAATCTCAATCATGGAAATATGAGTGTTGAGGAGTATTCCTTGGAGCTCACCATGTTCTCTAGGTATGCTCCATCCTAGGTGTCTAACCCAAGGAATGAGATAAGTAGGTTTCTCAGCGGTGTTGCCGACCTTGTGAAAGAATAGTGTCGTACGGCCATAGTTCATAGTTACATGAACTTTTCTAGGCTTATTGTGTATGATCAATCCATTGAAGAGTCCAAACTTAGTAGGATCTAAAAGAATTTGAAGAGGGGTGGATCGAATGATCAAAATAGATGCACTTTGGGAAGTGTCTATCCAGTACCAATAGTTGCTTTAGTTTTGGTAAAAATAGATATAACGTGAGGGATTTCCCTTCTATTGTGGCTAGAGGAAAATAGACTAAGCAAGTTTCTCCAAGTTATTCGGATGGTGATGTTCAAAGGAAGAATTGCTTCTATGCTCTCCGAGCCAAAGGAACAAATCCATATGATGAAGATGATGTTGGTAAGTTATAATATTGTCTCTTTAGTTGTTATGAGTTCCTTCTAACTTGGGGACTATGGTGAATAGTACACTTCTTATTTGTTGTCTCTTCTATTGTATTATATTAAAGCTTGAGAGATGGAATGTCATAGTAACATGTTGCATGTTGCATTCTTATTAGGAGTCTTGTTGAAATTGAATTTTTTTGATCCCTTGCATTGTGTACATTATAAAGTTATTATTATGTTATAAATTGAATTTATATGGTTTTGTCTCTCATATTGTAATGCTTTCATTATAAATTGCTTAAGAATGCATTTTTGATATTTTAAGCATATTTCACTGTAAGGTCTTGGTAGTTCACTGAATAGATTTTTGAATATTGACTAAATTGTTTTTTCATGGAAAAGGGTTATAATTTGCATAGAGTTGACGTATATGAGAATGGTAATGTGTGGAGAAGGTGTTCCTCCTATATGAAATTGTCACAACCCGCATGCGAACCCTAGAAGTTAGGGTGTTCTTGGTTCATGACATGGCGTACTTGACCTATCATAGGTGTTGTACAAGTCCTTTCGTATCGTTCATGACATATTTACATATGAAAAGTAGTGCAGAATGAAAACATTTCACCACATTCGAATAGTCTTTAAAAAGTATCTTTTATATAAATTTCGTAGGCTATACTAAGTCTCTTTCATCAAATCTTATACAGAAGAGTACTTGGGGCATGGACCCATACAAAAGAAATATAGTACTACTAAGTCTATTAAATACTTGAATAAAAGAAACCAAAGAAAACTATGCCCTCGAGACAAATGAGGACATACATCAACTTTCTTGAAAGATCCTATAATCCAAGCTTAGCTCCCAAAAGAACTTTCACCTATGAATCACTTTAGAGAAAGATAAAAACATGGAATTAGTACAATCATATGTACTAAGTATGCCATAATACATAAAAATCATGTAACGGACATTTAATGGAATTCTGCTCTTTTATGATTAAAACATTATAGTAAAAGCATAAAAAAACATTTAGCACCTTAGAAACACATAAGAAATATCATAAGCATTTTATCATGTTCGAAGGAACATTAAAGTAAACTCACAAATGTCATAGTGAACTATTCCTAATGATACAGTGATCTAATGTTCATATTACAGTGAATCCAATTAGCATGTAATTCTGTTACTAAAAGATATCCTAAGACTCACTTAATTAATTAAAAGAGAGATTGCCCATAAACCCTTTGTCGGCACACCTAAATGATCATTAAGACCACCCATTATTCGATACATACACTTACAATACATTAAACACATGAACATGAGATCCTCCAACAAAGGTGACTCTAAGGTTCTCTTGAGTAAGTTTTAAAGCGACCACCCATACAGTCCCTTCACATACTCTTAAGAGATCCTTTATATTACCTAGGATAAGATCATTCTTACTTAATATAACATTTATAAAATATGACATTCTCCTCCCAAAGGATATCAAAAGACCAACTCAAGTAAATCAACAAGAGAATGTCCATACTTGACCTCTTCAAGATCACCTAAATAATCTTTAGGAGTACCTAAGTTTGGATCATGTCTACTTAATCAACCAACATTCCTAACTAGAGTCATTCTTAAGACTTATCTAGGTAAGATACGATGTGACCATTCTTATGGCCCCTTCACACCTTAACTAGACAACCCTTAACTACTCTCGATAAGAACTTATTGTTTTAACATGCTCTCTAACTCAAGTAATTACATACGTTAGTTTATATAAAAGACATTCATCACATAAGGACATTCAAGTAATGGACTTGTAGAAGACCTAGGGAATCTCACTAACATCTTCAAAGCCTATTGGGCAATGTCTAGATAGAATCACATACCACAACCTAAACTTCATAGAACTTCTACAATACAAGTAGGTACCCCATATATTAATAATAGGCAATAGCTGACATAAACCATGTTAGCAAATGATGGAATCTGGAGTGTAACCTACTCCGATGGGGGGTGCCCTACTTGCCAATGGTAGAATTTGGACACAACCCTTGTAGGTACATGGTTAAGGAATATGGAGAGTTTATTTTGAACTCTAGCCTCACTCTTAACTAGAGCTACTTCCCATACCATACTCACTTAGTGCTATCGTTGGTTCTCATGGAGTAGTTTACATTAAAGGTTCATACGAAGGGGTTCCATATCTAGTTCATAACCCACTTTCATTCTATTTACCAAAAATGTTCCCTAGGGCTGCCTTTCAATTGAGAAGTAGATAGCTTAAACACTCTCCTAAGGATGATATCATGTCATTCCAGCCAACCAAACTTAAGTCCATCATTCATACAAGAAGGATACTATTACGGATTTCGACTTCAAGAATCGTAACTTATGACTAGGTTGAAGGTTGAACATAAAGGACCTTCTTAGCATCATTAAAGGTCTCATATCATTAATATATACAAGAGAAAGAGTCTTTAGCATCCTAATTCAAGACCTCTCATATTCACATTCATACATGTATAAACTAATGGAGATAAGTCAACCACACAAGACACCAATACTTCACTTTAGCACATATTGCATATAATTCTCGAAGCACATATGAATAAAAATTATCATCTTTAAGTCACCCTATGCACTGCTGTAACATCATCAATATAACTATCATAGACTCATATAGTCAGGTAGGAATAATCATGCATCAACTCTAAGACTACACATATAAAGACATAGTCACTAATGAGGACAAACTTCAACTTGTTTGAAAGACCTATAATCCAAGCTTAGATCCCAAAGGCATGTTTACCTATGAATCACTTTCGATATTAAAAAAGGCATGAAATTAGTACAAACACATGTAACTAAGTATGGAATAATGCATAAAAATATTGAAAACATACATTTAATGGAAATATGCATCTTTTGATTAAAAAATCATAGTATAAGCATAGTAACAACAATAAAACCTTAGATACACATAAGAAGTCTCATAAGCATTTTATCATGAATAAAGGAACATTAAAGTGAACTCACAAATGTTACACTGAACTATTTCTAATGATACAGTGAACAAAAGTCAATGTTACAGTGATTCCAATTAGCATATAATTCCCTCACTAAAAGCTATCCTAAGACTCACTAATGTAAGATGAAGAGATACCACCCATACACCTTCTCTACGCACACCTAAATTATCCATAAGACTACCAATAATGAGATACATACAATTACAAAACACCAAACATATGAACATGAGATTCTCTTACCAAACTTGATTCTAAGGTTTTACTTGAGTGAGTTATGAAGTGACTGTCTATACAATCCCTTCACACAAACACAAGAGATTCTTTAGATTACCTAGGACATATTATTCTGACTTAATAGAACAACTTACATATAATATGACATTCTCCTCCCAAAGGTTATCAAAAGGCTTACTTAAGTTAATCAAGAGGAAAATGCACATACTTGGACTTTCCAAGATTACCTAAGTAATCCTTAAGTCTACCTAAGTTTGGATCATGCCTACTTAAAAAACCAACTTTCCTACATAGCTTTATGCTTATGTCTTATCTAGGGTAAAATACAAAGTGACCATTGCTATGCCCTCTTCACACCTTAACTAGACGACACTTAACTACTCTAGATAAGTACTTATTCATTTATCATACTTTCTAACGTAAGTCATTACATTCATTAGTTCATTAAAGAGACATTCATTACATAAGGACATTCTATTAAAGGTCTTGGAGAATATCTAGGGACACTTACTAACAACTTCAAATCCTATTGTGAATTGTCTATATAGAGTCTCATACCACCACCTAAACTTCATAGAACTTCTCAAATACTAGTAGGTATCCCATATGAAGAGAATAGGCAATAACCGACCTAGGCCATGTTAGCAAAGCATGTAATCCAGAGTTGTAACCTACTCAGATTGAGGGTGTTCTACTTGCCAATGGTAGAGCTTTGGCACATCCATGTAGGCACATGAATAACGAATATGAAGGGTTTATTTATACTTCAGCTCATCCTTCACTACAGCTACACCCCAAACAATACTCACTCTGTGCTAGCCTTTGTTCTCATAGAGTAATTTACATTAAGGATCTCATGAAGAGGTTTCATACCTAGTTCATAACCGAATTACATTCACCCAACCAAAGAGGTCCCCTAGGGATGCCTTTAAATTTAGAATGGAATAGCCTAATGACATTTCATAGGTATGAAATCATGTCGTTCCATCATTCACACAAAAAGGATACCATTACAACTTTAGACTTAAAGGTTCATAACCTTACCACTGGGTTTAAGGTTCCAATAAAAGAACTTTCTTAGCATCATTTAAGGTCTCATGTCATTCACACATGCAGAACTAAGATTATTTAGCATTCTATGTAACGACATCTCATATTCACATTCATACATGTATCAAGTAAGCAACACAAGTCAACCACACAAGACAATAATACTTCACTTTAGCACATAGTGCATATCATTCTAGAAGCACATAGGAATAACCATTATCCTCTTTAAGTCACCCTATACACTACTATAACAATCATAAATATAAAAATCATAGACTCATATAGTAAACTAGTAATAATCATGCATCAACTCTAAGACTACACACATAAAGATATAGTCATAGTCTAACATTATCACCTAATAACAATAGAAGAAAATTGTAAGATTCTGAAAATGACTTGCATGAAGCTAGCGCCTATAATGGTTTTAATGACTGTATAACGTTATAAAGTGGTGTATAATATTGTATTGAATCGGGGTCTAAGATTTTAGGTGCAAAGGAAGTCAAACATCAAGGGACGATCAAGACATTCGACGACTAAGTCACTTATGTGCCTCATATGTGGTTTTATGAGTTTTTGTGTGATCATGAAGTTATAAGGTCCTTAAAAGAGTTATTATGGTTTATATAGGTAGTGTGTCAAGTTTCGTGAAGTTTGTAGGTCAAACATCTAAGAACGTCCATGACGTTCGAAAGGTTTGCCTTGAGACGACCTTATGTGTCTAGGCATGTTTCGTCGAGTTTTACGGGCTCGTTTTGCCTGAAATTCATGTGATAGGTCCTAGTCTACTGCCAAAGCATGTTTTTATTGGAAACGTCCTAGAAAACATCCACAAGTACCATCCAAGTGTCCTTTAGGAAGGACCGATGTTGGCTAACACTTCCCAAGAAGCCTTACCTACAGAGGCAATTGACGCCACTGGGTAAGTCAATGCCCCATATGTGTGGAATAGTTTGTGCATACATAGGCGTGAAGAAATATTGGACAAAGACTAGCCTCAGTTCCTAACCACGTACCAACATGGCGGTCCGTTCATCAAGGGACAGGCCGTCGATGGTCATCCGTCAATGGGTCTACAGTCCTGCATGTAGTCACTGTAATGATAAGGGTTAAATTGTAAATTTACCCCCTTTAAAAATAAGATAAGTGGAACTTCCTTGATGTTCTTTTGGGTATTTTAAACATATTTATAAGTGTAAAACACTTAGAAGATTTCAAAATCAAAACAAACATTCTCTTAGAAATTCCCTAGAACTCTATTGGAGCCAAAACTCAAGGAAGGGCCTAAATTGGAGAATGGAGTGGAGATTATTCATCAAATTAAAGAATTATATTCATTTATATATGGTGCTTGTTCCTTGAAACTCTACTTAAAAAGGATCCTAACTTTCAAAGATGTTTTCTAATGTTTCAAAGATGAAATGTCCAATTTCATGATCTTTTCATGGGTTCTTGCATTAAAGGTTTTTAAGAATTAAATAATGATTGAATTTTTATAAATTTTATTATTATAACTTAATTACTCTATGAACGCATGTAATTGATGAGCCCTAGTTTTTTACTACTTTATGGGTTACTTGATATTACTTTAATGTTTATGAATTTTGGTGTAGTTTTCTATTGCATATTAATTGATGTGATAACTATATTGAATTGATATCTTGGTTTTCTTATATTGATTAATACATAGTGAATTGACCTATTTTCATTGAGTATTGAGTTTATGTATTGATTTATTGGTTGTGGCCATGGGTAAGGGCCTTATGGTATTGAATTTGATGGTTTAGCATTGGATTGAACTAATCAGTATGAAGTGGTGGTACGCTGCCCTAGTTCCCTTTATTTTTTGTTAATTAGACTTTAGTTATGTTGTGATTGGTATGGTCCACTTATGGTGGCAGTGTTATGTGCTTTACTTGCAATTGATGTGGCCTTGTCGGTGTTATTTCATGTAATATGGTGATCATAGCCTTGTCGTTAAATACTTGAAGTATTTTGATGATTTGTGTAGTTTATTATGTGAAGTTTGATAATATCTATCTATATTATAGGTAATGTTAAAGTACATGTGTTCTTGTATTGTTTCTATTTAGGTGATCATGTTAGACTATGACTAGGTGTTTATGTGTTTACTCTTAGGGTTTATGCATGGTTACTCCTAATTTACTATATGTCTAAAATGGTCATATTGATGATTATATGGTAGTGTATAAGATGACTTAAATACGATAATGGTTATTTCTATGTGCCTCTAGAATGAAATGTAATATGTGTTAAGGTGAAGTATGTTGTGTCTTGTCTTAGTTTACTTGTGTACCTTACTTGATGCATGTATCAATGTGAATATGAGATGTCTTGACTTAGGATGCTAAATCCTCTTAGTCTTGTATGTATGAATTACATGATACATTAAATGATGCTAAGAGGGTCCTTGAAGTGAAACCTTGAACCTAGTGGTAAGATTATGAATGTTGAAGTAGAAAGTCGTAATGGTATCCTTCATGTAATAAATGATAGAACTAAGGTTGATTGTATGGAACAGCATCATGTAAAACCTTAGGAAATGATTGTGAGCTTCTTGTCTCCATTGTAAGGTAGTCCTAGTTGACCTATTTGGTAGGGTAAATATGAATGGGTTATAAATTAGATATGGAACCCCTTTATATAAATCTTTAATGTAAATTACACTATGAGAACAAAGGATAGAATGTAGTTAGTATGGTAAGGTAAGTAGTTATAGTTAAAGAATGAGATTAGAGTTCAAATCATGCCCTTTATATTCATTTACTACTTGCCTACATGAGATATCTCCAATTTTTACCATTGGCAAGTAGAATACCCTCATAGGAGTAGAATAGAACTCTAGATTCCATGGTTTGCTACCATGGTCAATGTCGTTTACATCCTATTCTCATCATATGGTAAACCTACTAGCATTCGGGAAGTTCTATGAAGTTTAGGTGGTGTTATGGGATGCTATCTAGACATTGCACAATAGGCTTTGAAGGTATTAGTTAGAGTCCCTAGGTCTTGTCCAAGACCATTACTTGAATGTCTTTATGTGATCAATCAGTGTTAAGTGAATTAATGAATGTAATGACTTAAGTTAATAAATCATGTTAAATGAATAAGTACTTACATAAAGTAGTTAAAAGTTGTATAGTTGAGGAGTGAAGGGTGCATAGGAATGGTCAATTCGTATTTTACCTAGATAATTCTTAAGAATGACTCTAGTTAGGGAAGATGTTGATTATGTGGAAATGATCAAAGCCTTAGGTACTCCAATGTTTTATTTAGGTAGTCTTGAAGAGGTCAATCATGGACATTATATTCTTGATTTACTTAAGTAAGTCTTTTGATAGACTTGCTAAGGAAAATGTCATATTATACATGATATGTGTTTTGATGTCTTGTAAGTGTGTATGTGGCTCATTATGAGTGGTCTTGATGATTATTTAGCCATGCTTAAAGAGGGTGTATGGGTGGTCTCTCCTTGTGTTGCTAAAGTGAGTCTTAGGATAGCTTTTAGTGATAAAGGCTACATGGTAGGAAGTTTCTTAGGTGAATGTTAGCAACTTTACTATAGCAGTGAAGAAGTTTAGTGTAAAGTGCATTGAAGTCACTGTAATGTTGCTTCAAAAATGCTATAGATTGGTTAAATGTTATCTTATGTGTTTCTAAGGTGTTAAATGTTGTTATTATTATTGTGAATGAAAAGAGCATGTTTCTAATAAAGTGTCAATTTTTATAATTTTATGAATAAAGCCATACTTAGTACAAGTGTGTGTACTAACTCCATACATTTATTTATCTAAAAAAGTGTATGTGAATGGTGAGAAGGATCGTTAAGTAAAACATGGATTCTAGAGTCATTCAAGCAAAGTGAAGTATGTCCTGAATTGACTCGAGGTCATAGTATTTTAATTTCATTTCAAAGTATTGTAATAGATTAATTATTTCTATATTTTGAAGTATGGGCCGTGTGCTAAAGTATTCTTGTGTATATGTTTGATGAGATTGAGACGTAGTATTTCCTATGATTTCTAATGAAGGATGTTATTAAAGATATTCTAATGCATTGTGAACAAATCTAATTTTGCACTACTTTTCATTATGTATATGCGTTGAATGATATGGAAAGGGCTTATACAAGACCTCCGAGAGGTAAAGTATGCCGGTTGCAATCAAAGATTGGCCCTAACTTCTAGGGTGTGGTTCAGAGATGAGACAGACACATACATTCACCTTAATTACATGTAGATAGATATGATCATAATTCAAATATATCACTACACAAATCTTCATAGTATATCAAGTAGTTGCCGAATTCAAATAAATCACTACACAAATCTTCATAGTATATCAAGTAGTTGCTGACAAGGGCGTGATCATCATAATACTTTAAGTAACACCAGCAAGGCCACATTATTCATATAGAACCGCCACTATAAGTGGACCATAACAATCACAATATAATTAAAGAGATAAATTACATAGAATAAAGAGAATTAAGGATGTGCACCACCAATCCATTCTCACCACTTTAATCCATAACTAAATTATCCAATTTAATATCAAAAGCCCTTACCCATGGCCATGAATATCAATTCAATACAAAAGCATAATACTCAATTAATGTACGTCCACTAAACATAGATCTAACAATCTAAGACAACCTATACATCAATTTAATAAAATTATTACATCATTCAATATCCCATAGAAAACTATGCTAGAATTCATAAGCATTACGACTAAATCAATTCACACATAATGTATTAAAAAACTAGGGTTCACAGATTTCATGGGTTCATAGCTTAATTATGTTAAAATAATATAACTAACATCAATATAGTCAATATATCATGATAAAAAACCCTTAATGCAAGAACCCATTGATATATCATAAAATTGGAAAAGTTCATCTTTGAAAACTTTAGAAATCTCATTGAATAGTCGTCGTACTGAGTGCATTCTTGTGCTAACATCATTCTTCTTCACCGCTTTTACACAAACTGTAGGTTATGGACACTTAAAAGATGTCTCTAAGTTGAAGGGCTTGATATGTGCTTCCCAATCTCAAGGAAAGGGATCCTTATGTTCAAGGATTTCCTATGTCATGTTTTATTCAAGTCATGTAATAGTTAGTTATGATTTATATTATAATGTCCATGTCCCTAATGTACTATAATAATGTCGAGTCTAAGATGACAAAGAGACTTAGATTCTAGCTATGTAAATATGATATTTTATACATATAATGGAAGTGATGTTCTAGCATATGATGTGCTATGAATGTTTTAAATTTTCCTCTAATTTTACCCATGAAAATGAAATGAATGATAACCATGGGTTTTTATAAGACCTTCGAGAGGTCAAGTACGCTGTGTTACTTCTAGGGGGTTCTCCATGCTTGTGACAAACATGGATCAGAGCATGAGGTTATAAAGGTTGTTTTAGGGTTAAAAGTCTCATATTTCCTTGTCTAGTAGAGTCTTGTTAATTTGTTGTGAGTCTTTACATATCCATGATCGAGAATCTATAGGAAAATAGAGTTTTTCTTCTTCATATATACTATTATTCTCATGTTGTGACAAACGTGGCATCAGAAAATGAGGTAATAAAAGTTGTTTTAGGGTTCAAAGTCTTATATTTCAATGTCTTGTAGAATCTTGTTAATTGGCTGTGAGTCTTGACACATCCATGATCGCGAGACTATAGGAAGATAGAGTTTTGCTTCTTCATTATTCTCATGTCGTGCCATAATACTTAACTCAATAAGATCTCTCTGTTATGTTTTCTTTTCCAGTGGTCTTTAAGATGTGATTTCTTGGATAAGATGGTATCTCTATTCTTGAGTGAGAAAAGGTGAGTTTTGATTCTGATCCTTGTTTTATGGTTTGATGCGTACGTGTTAAGGTATATTTTTGCATGGTTTGTTGATATGATGCCATTTATGGCTATATATGAGATCTATGTGAAATGATATGTTATGTGGACACTTATGTCATGATATTGTTAAAATGTGTTTCCTATAGGAATAATGAGTTGCTATATGGTTTTGTATGATGATAGTCTAGTGATATGGTTTAGTCTTAAAATTTTTTTAAGAAGTGTGGTAAATAGCTAAAGATACATGTTGCCTTTATATATGTGTAATGGTTTAATGTTTCCTTTGTATATGTGTGAACCTTCATCGTGACTTGTATCGATTGGATTCTTTTGTATAGTCTTTATGCTTGATGTGAAGGTAGTGTGCTTACCTTATTGGGTGATGATGTGGGTTTGAATGACCTAGAAGCTACCTTACCCTATTATTGAAAGAAAAGAAACAGGCCTTATGGCTAAGTCTCATCTATTGTTTCCCTTAATATTTTTATGACCCTTGGTATTAATGTTATAGTTGAGACCTTATGTTGTTGGGTAGTTTGACATAACTTGATTTTTATAGATTTCCTTTAGTTGTTGAACTTATAGGAATGATGGTTATTGAGGTGTAACCCTTGATGATTGAGTTAGGAGGCTCTTTGATGTGTTAGAAGTGAGAACCTTCAAAGATGTTAAACCTTCTTGTATGAGGAGCATATAGGTTTGTTTGGACTTGCTTTTACCTTGTTGTTTAAGGGCATGATGTGATTAGGCTTACACCAAGTGGGGGATAATGTTCCTACATGGTACTGTTTAGAGTGACCTTGATGTTCCTATGTTCAGTTCGTTTGAACTTCTTTTTGTTGGAAATAACTTTTAGGTTATATTGATGGAGAGTTTGCTTAAGATAAATACCAAGAGTGGGCTGATGTTCTTAGCTATTAATGTTTGTGAGTTAATGTTTTCCTAAGGTGGAGTTCTGTTTCATATAAATGAGTTTACCTTAAGTGGGGGATGGTGATGTGAGTAGTAAGGTGGTCGACAACCCTATCTTGTTCTTCTATTCTTGTTTGAGCTTGAAACCAAAGAGTTCCTAAAAGTTTTTTCATGATATGAGTCTTGAATAAAAGTAGGAGTTGCATGTTCTCCATATGTTATATATGTCTTAATTGACACTATGTTATGCATGTTTTGAAGATTCTAAATTGCATGAACAAGTATTTTGATCAAATTCGTGTTTTCTCATGTTTATTGTCCATCTTGATATATTAGTTGTGCATTTAACTTCATGAGATAAGATAAGAAGCATGTCTGAAGTCACTCTTAATCTATGGTGTTCTAGATCATCAATGAGAATTTAAGTCTCCTTAAAATGAAAAATGCCGAGTCTCTTGAAAAATATGTCACTTTTATGGTTTGGTAAGTAAGAATGTAAGATCACTCTTGAAAAGTGAAGGCATGTCTAGCTTGTGTCCGTGTGTGTGGCTATAAATTATAAGAATTTCTATTAATGATGTATGTTTATGGAAACTAGTATTATGCAAAAAATTGAAAGTACGGAATTGACTTCCTATTGTTATAATGTGTGTGGTGTGATTTTCCATTTTTAGTTCACTAGGAAGGAAATATGAGCATGCTTCGGTTAATAGTTCATAAATTCTCATTTATAATGAATTCACCTTTGTGCATTGCTTGTGTATGAACTCACGAGACATGTAAGTGTGTTAAGGAGAAGGACAACCCTCCTTAAAAATATCTAAGAATAGTAAGGTTGAGTATGGACTTCATGGTATTATGTCTAAATGATAAGTATCTTTGTTGATCTACTTCACTCAAGTCGATGTGCATAGAAGTATGAGTGCTTATTTGCTTCTTTAGTGATGTTGAACTTCCCTTGGTTTGACTTAAATGTTGTTTCATAATGATCTCTTAGAGAAATGAAATGTAGAAGGATGTTCCTCCTATTAACATTGCAAGATCCTATGTGTTGGGTGCATTTAAAAAGGTTAGTGAATAAAGCTTTTGCTTACTTGTGTTGTATTGAGTGCTAAATGGTTTGAAGTTGGTGTTACTTATAATTTTGGTGCATTGACTTCTATGTTATGATGTTATAAATGTTGTAAGCTGCTCTTTGGGTCCTTGAAGTCATTGATGTGTTGAAATGTTCCAAATGTCATTTGAGGACGAATGTTCTAAAGTGGGGGATATTGTAAGGACGCTTGAAATGAATTAAGGGGCCTAGAGACTCACATCTATATAAAAAGGTTTAAAATATAATAATTAAGTGTTTTACATAATGTATGATTGATTTTGAGTGAATTCGAAGTCAAACATCCAATAACGTCCAAGACGTTCGAAACATAGCCCTTAGATGTACTTGTTTGTGCTAAGCATGTTTTAATATGTTGCATACGTTTTTTGGTGCTCAAAATTGTATGGATGGACCCTATATGCATAGGAGTATATTTAGGGTCAAGACGTCAATGCACGATTCCCCAAGGGCCCCGTAAATGTCTCTCAACGAGGACCCCAAACACTGCCTAGACACTGCCTTCACAGTGTCTACCTACGAGCCTAGAATGACGGACAGTAGCCATGGTGATTCCTCGTCAATGAGGAAAATTAGTCCCATATTTAAATTGGGAGATAAATCCCCCAATGTTGATCCTCACACAAAAAAAAATGGTCGCATGTACGGCACGTCGATCGGTCTACTAGGCATTGTTGGTGGGCGTCGATGCAGCCTAGATTATGCTGCGAGGAGCACTCTTTTATTAATGTGTCAATGGGAATTTCAACCTAAGTACTAATTTAACACTAGACAGCTATTTTAGGTAATATTGGGTATATTAAGTTCGTTATTATGATCAAAATCCCATGCCCGATTCTTTCTTACAAAAATCACACTACCCCCTCAAAACAAAACCTCTCTAGAAACATCCATTGGAGATGAACCTCAAGAACAGCTTGTAGATTGGATTGTGATGGTTTCTTCATCAAGTTTTTGTTATTTTCGCCTATGATAAGGTATTTTATCCTTCATCTTTATATAGCCTTCCATCTAAAGAGTTCCTTTAAAGTTTTTCAAAGAGAATTCAATAGTCAAATTCTATGTTCTACAATCAAGTCATCAGTTACATCTAAATAAGATCTCAAAAACATTCGTATGATAAATTATGGATTAGATACTGTTTCTAAAGTGAATTTTGTTCCAATTTCATGATGAACACATGATCTCTCCCAAATCTGGATTTAGCCTGTGTGATGGTTATTATGATCTTGATGTTAGGATGACTGTAATGTGATTCAATTATGATGAATTGATTATAGGTACTGCCTATTGTGTAAATTGATGGTGAATTATGTGTAAATTATTAATGAGGACCATGTCTTCAAGATTTAGTAATGTTGACCTATATTACTCCACCTTATATTGATTGATGATGTAGTGAAAATGATGTAGTATTTATTCTATTATGGTTGAAGCATGATTTCAATCATGTATTTATACTTTTAGATACTTCCATATACATGAATTATTGATTAAATATGAGGATTGATCAATGATTATCAAAGCTTTGTAATTGGTAAGATTGCTCTATTCCTCTAATTTTCCGTAGAATTGCTAGTTAAATTTGCCTTGTATGTCATTGTGTGGTATGGTCCACGTATTGTGGCGGTTTTCTTATTGTCAATATATATGTGATTTGATCATGTACTTGAAAGCAATTGTATTATGAATGTGGGGTAACGATCATCACCCAATGTGACGTATTATGCCCATTCATCCATTCTAGTTTATTATCTAGCGTGTATTGCTAATGTTATGATCATGTGAATGACTATGTTAGGGTTAGGTATGATCTACATGATTTATGATTGAATAATATTGTGTAGTATGACCTTTATCTATGTACACCTATATGAATGTGTTATTAGCTAATGTTAGGACTCTTGGATGCAATGTGAAGTTACCTTGTCTCCTATGCTAAATTGTTGGGTGTGGCCTATGCATGGATGTGAACATGTTTACCAATATTCACACACTCGCACCTTATGCATGCTTACAAGTAGTATAGGTTCATGGTGTCCAATGAAAAGATATTTTCATATGCACTAATGTCTACTATTATGCATGTAAAGTATATGCCAATGAAGTATTTTATGTATATCTTAACTAGGATTAATTTATTGGTTACTAGTATAGACAGGGGTATGGGACCTTGTCTATGCAATGCACATGCGTGCCTTGATAGGGTCATTCCAGGTTGTAAACTATGTACATGAATATGGATGCACGAGTATGTTATGAACATGTATTATACGCTATGATGTAAAGTATATGATATGATGATGTAGGAATATGTGTAGTGTCTAAATGTGTTTATATGAAAGGATTTCTCATATAGTTATACCTATACACTTATGCATGAATGAAATAAAGTATGAATATGTGTGGGTTTAGAGTGTTTATGTTAATAGTTTGCTCACATACATGTGCACATACAAAAACATTAAAGCATGTCTATGATGCTTGTATTATGATCTAGTAAAATAGAGGGTATTTTGAAAGGTGTTCTTAATTGTATCCTACACTATATGGTTCTTGAATATTCTATGTCCATGTGAAAGGTTTTCTCACATGATTTAGCTTGATGAAAGGACTATCTCGTCTATGACCTATGAGCTAAGAATATGAGGGGTTAATTCTCCTAAAGCCTATGTTTTATAAAGTAATACTAATAAATGCTTATCAATAAAGGGAACTTGTCTTAGCACCGAGTGAACTTAGATGATGGGTGCCCCTTCCCGATGTTGGAAGGCTTATCCACCATAGTATTGACGAGGTGGATAACTACAATTCCTCAATAGGAATAAAGGGTTTCCATATATGCCTCCACGTTACGTAAACTATGTTTTACCATAGTATCTTGCAAGTGATATCACCTAATATGCTAGTATGATGTTAATGTTCTACATTGGCAAGGTAGAGAACCTCTTTTGGTGTGAGGTTCTACAACACCAGATTCCATATTTAACACACATGGTCTTAGTGTAGGTTAAGGTTGTAGTCTCCCTAAATGTAAATAGACAATGGAAGTAATATAAGGATTCCCTAACTACGATAACCGAAGGGAAGTTGCTTAGGATCGGTGAGAGTCATGAACTTATCTATGCATTGCACAAGTAGCTCTTAATGTGAGTTTTAGGAAGGTGTTCTAAGGTATATGTAAATGTTTGTGTTCCTTATGCATGACATTGTAGTGGTTTGTACTTGTTGTGGTGATCTACATGACATGAGTCCTATTGAGTCTATATGATGAGGTATTACGTTATATTCATAATGTTGGTCTTGGTGAATATGTGATGAAGGTCTACTTGGTATGCGTGTAGTTTACTATAATATCATGGTTGATGTATAAAGTACATGTTAAGGCTTGTGGTCTATTTGTAGGTTTACTTTGTATGTGTGAGGTTATAGGACATCACATGTACATTGCATTAGTAATCTTAGAATGAGATAATGAGTAGGGTTCTATGATGTCTTTGTGAAGTGAATTCCAAGTATGTTAATATGGTCTATTTTCTTATTATGATGATGTTGTAAGTGTTGACTTGTATATAGTATTGTAATGAGTTCTTCTATGTGGTCCATAAAGTATGTCGATCCAAATGTGAAGTATATCTCTTGTTATATGCAATGGTTCTATGAATGTATACTTGGTGTGTCACATCCGGGAATAGCCCCTAGACGTAATCGGCATCGTCTTCAGCGGAAAATTTATAACATTTCATTACTTCTACTCGGAGGTTTTCATAGACATCTACATACACATAATATATATATATATATATATATATATATATATA